>NC_056431.1:5006948-5161948 GCF_018296145.1 Oncorhynchus tshawytscha
CTTACTTATGACAGAAGTCTTCCTGTAGGAGACAGAAAGAAAAAGGATAGCTGTTGAGAATCAGACAGCAGTGCAGCTCTGCAGCAATTGCAAAATACTCCCCACACTGGGGATGGTAACAGTCAGCACTCGGGGATCTCTACACAAGACTACATCAGAGAAACTCATAACGGCTGCATGGTTTTTATTTACAAGATGCAGTATGTACAAAAGTTCATAGAAAAAACAACATTCATTGAAGACCAACAGACAAACAAACAAATATTCACATTCCACTGCATTGTAAACATCATATGAATTTGATCAGAAATATTGGACAATAATTTATGTGCTGTAGCTTGCTCAATATAAAACACTTGTTAGTGTTTAGTTAGCCATCTGTATAAAAAGCCATATTCTACGCAAGCTATGTTGTAACGGTTTCTTATAATTATAATAATAGAACTCTGGTGTGCAGACAGTAAATGAAAAGGTTGTTATTCTATACATAATCTTGACTGCAGTTGTACTTTCAGTGCAACAATTACATGTGCATGGCAGTCACTTGATTGACAAAGCTTACTGTATTAGAACTGCTAGAATGGACAGATTGAGAAGAAAAAGCCAACCAGTGCTCCAATACACATTGCAAAAAGAAAAGGATGTATTCTTTCAAAAACAGAGAATCTTATTTATTTTATTTCTTGCATTTTGTGTGCGCCATTGAAGAGATCCACTTCAGTAACTATAGCAACCGCTCTACAGTAGCATCCAGGGCAGTCCACATAACAGGAGGCTCCAATGTAAGCTGTCATTGTAAATAAGAATTTGTTCTTAATTGACTTGCCTAGTTAAATAAAGATTTAAAAAAAACAAAGACCCAGAAAGAACTAATAGGACCCCACCTTTGGATGTTGGGCTCCTATTGGTTGGTGGAGGTGTGTTTAACCTCATCTCTGTTTCCCTTTCATTCTCCCTGTGTTGCATGTGAACTGCTCGTGTGGTTAATGACCTCACTTTTTTACTTTCCAGAGCTGCCCTTTCTTCCTCCCCAGCCGGAGAGGCCAGAGTGGGGAAGGGACAAGTGTCCACCGGGGTCGAGCACCCCAGCTCCAGCCATTTGGAGAAAACAGATGAAGTGAAGTTGAGAAGTTTCTCTGGAGAGGAGGAGACAGAGGGAAGAACGGAAGGGTCAGGATCCTCAAATCTCTGTGAGAGAGGGATGTGACAAGGGAGGAGAGGAAAGGGGGATAAGGGAGGAGAGGAGTTGTTATTAAACAAACATACAGTGCAGGCACTGTCATTGATTGATAGCTGGTTCTCTGGGGAGTTAACCTGTGATATACATTGCGTACATTATAGGTGACCTGAACAGGGAAACTATGCACTGGTTAAAGCATAGCCACAAGGTCAGGAATTTTTTTTTTATTCTCCCCTGTTTTAGCCCTTTTCTGTCATTTATTTACTATAACAACAAGGCATCTTTATAGTGTTTTGTTGCATTTGCAGGGGCACAGTTAAGTTTTATTTTTACAGTACTTAGTCCAAAAGGCTGTTGTGTCTGTCTCTTTTGAGTACATGCTGCTACTTGTTCACCTCCACTGGCAACCTACAGTACACTCTCTATCCAAAACAGTTCATATAGACTACTAGAGTCATAGCCTCGGGAAGTAGTTTGGGGAAGACAGTTTTGCAGGCAATACAGACAGCCATATTGTTTCGCTAATACTTGACTAGTAAAGGACCAATGCATTACTTTAGTAGGGTGGAGCTGCAGCACCCATACTTCCCGCGACAATGACTAGAGTATGTCCACGACATTGTAAAGTTATACCTACCCCTTTTGTCATGCCCCTGTCACCCAGGGCTTGTATAAGGTTGGAGATGAATTCGAAGCTATGGTGCTCTGGCCACAGCTGGCTGCGGAGCTGGAGCCAGGAGTCAGAGAGAACAGTCGCAGCTCGGAACACACAACACTGGAGGGGCAGCCGAGAGGCAGAAGTAGGATTTTAGACACAGAGGTTACGCTGATGATTTGAATAGACGGAGCACAACACAGAGCTGATCATCATTGTGCTAATCAGAGGTTATTGATTATCCTGCCCAGTAACGCTGACAACAACACACATTTAGACTTTAGAGTACTGGAACCAGTGGAGGCTGCCGAGGGGAGGATAGCTCATAATAATGTTTGGAAGGGAGCGAATGGTATTGCATCAAACACATGGAAAACCAGTGTTTGATACTGTATATTTGATACTTTCCCAGTCCTCCCGCATTGCTCAGCAGAGAATTAGAATGAAGGATTTAATGATAGACATAGCAGATACACTAAGTGTGATGTTTGTATAAAACATGAGAATAAGTCATTTACTAAAATGGTGTCATTTAATCAATAGATGGTGCCTCACCGGATCAGTGTTGCACAGCAGGTTGACATTGTAGTGGTGGGAAATCCAATAGTCTTTAGGGAACACCTTACGCTTGGAGGAAAAAAATGGTTCAGGAATCACAGTATTCACAAGACTATCTATGCCAATAGAAAATACATCAAACCACTAGGAAGTGAAAGCATATTTTTTTAAACCACTGTCATTACTCAGGGTGCATGCAGGTACAGGAGGATAGCCACAACGTTCAACTCACAAATCCAGCGTGGTCTGAGTTAAGGGTGGTTTGAAGATTCTTGACAACCTCCCTCAAAAAGTCATCACATCCACTACCTTGGACTGTCAATATTGATAGCAACAGAAAAACTGTGTGAGAGAGAGAGATGCAGCAGGTTAATGGATGGAACATTTCTGTGTCCTGCCCATGTGGTTCCAGCCACATGCTTAATGAGAAACATCATGACTTCATGTTAACTTGCGAAAATTAACAACAAACCTAAATTACAGAACCACTATATGAATTACAGTACAATGGTAATGTGGTCAAATTAATCAAACAAATACAAATCCACGAATCAATCAATTAACTTTTGCATACTCTGAATTGATGTAATCACTGAATTCCTCTTACCTGATCGTGACATCCTTTTATCTTCATGAGAAAGGCCACTTCTCCATTTCTGTGGTTGAAAGCATGCAATACGCAGATCAAATAAGTCCTTTGGTCTGACTAGGCAAGGTTTCCTCAGCGGTTCCTTCAAGTGTGTGACACAGAGAGAGAGAGAGAGAGAGAGAGAGAGAGAGAGAGAGAGAGAGAGAGAGAGAGAGAGAGAGAGAGAGAGAGAGAGAGAGAGAGAGAGAGAGAGAGAGAGAGAGCTCTGAGTCTTTTCTTTCTCCTCTACTTTGAGACCCCAGCTTAGTTGACCTGTCTTTTAGAATTCCTCCTTTTGTGTCCTGGGTACTTTCCAAATCTTTTCACCCCCTTCTATCTCTCACGCAATCTGCACTGCGCTCTCACTTTGGATTTTCCGACCTCTCAGCCTGTCAAACTGCAGCCTTTCCCTTTCCTTCTCTTTCCCTGTTGACCCAGTATATTACAGACCTCACTCTCTGCTCACCCTTTAAATGGCTAATGGACAGAGTGGGGGAAACAGACCCGCTATCTCTCTCTCGCCCTCTGGGCAGTCTGTCTGTGTGAGCTCAGACAGAGGCTAGCCTGAAAGTGAAAGTGCTTGATATCTGCTCCCTGTAAATCTCTCAGCCCCTCCCACCACCAGTCATTTCACCTCCCTATTGACTGACCAAGCCCCCTCTCCCTCTTAATTCAATGAAATTCAATTCAATGGGCTTTATTGGCATGGGAAACAAATGTTTACATTGTCAAAGCAAGTGAAATAGATAAACAAAAGTGAAATACAAAATAAACAGTTAACATTACACTCACAAAAGTTCCTCTCTCTCACTTTCTCTCTCCCTCTCTCTGCCCCCCCAATCCAAACAAGGCCTCAGAAGGCTTAAGTCATGCCATATGTTTTCAATCCACCTCCCACACCCATGAGCTTGTGTGCCTGCCTCCTTGTCTCCAGTGAGCCAGTTAATAATACTCATCCTGTTGAGTCACCACACAGAGGGAATCTCATAAATCAACAATTATCTTGTATTTTTTTTAGGCTAAAAAGATTGCAACACTGACTGACTTACGCTGCAAGTCATTCAAGTGTGCAAAGTCAATAATAATCATGACAGTGAAGCTGATGTTCCTTCTCAAAAATAAAAAATAAATGAATAACAAAAAATGACAGTTGATTTGAAGTGGAAAAGTTTAATATCCTAGTTTGGAGGCTTAGATACTTCCTCACATTTTGATAGCACTTTAGTTTGTGGTACACTCATTTATTATTTCAAGTGCTACTCAGATATTTTTGTTATGACAAACTACTATTGAGAAAGTGAGTGGGGATCAGAAGTAGATCAATTAGTACATTGTCATGTTCAGGTTTTACGAAGTCATTGTTGTAGTACTACTTCTTGTGTCACTTCCATTTTGAACATGGGCCAAGAGAAACAGTGAATGTTCTAGAGGTCCAAAGGGAAAGGGAAGACAGAGTTCTGCAGTCCAACAGACCAACATTCTTCAGCCTCCCAGAAGCACAATCAGTCCTAACTCTTTTCACCTTGGTCCTCTGCATAGGGCAGTAGGATGATCCCTGATCTCAGGTCATATTAGCATATTCTTCCTTTATGGTTCAGAAGTGGGAAGGATAAGATGGTCCGAGATCTGTGTCTAAGAGCTTCTACCCAGAGTGTATATACAGTGCCCTCTGTAATTATTGAGACAGCGAAACATTTTTAAAATTATTTTGGTTCTGTACTCCAGCACTTTGGATTTGAAATTATGCAATGACTATGAGGTTAAACTGCTGACTGGCAGCTTTAATTTGAAGGTATTTTCCTTCATATTGGGTGAACAGTTTAGAAATTACAGCACTTTTTGTACATAGTCCCTTTATTTTAGGGGACCAAAAGCATTGGGACAAATTCACTTATATGTGTATTAAAGTAGTCAAAAGTGTAGTATTTGGCCCCATATTCCTAGCACGCAATGATTACATCAAGCTTGTGACTTGGAGTCACTTTTATTGTAAATAAGAATATAGCATGTTTCTAAACACTTCTACATTAATGTGGATGCTACCATGATTACGGATAGTCCTGAATTAATCGTAAATAATGATGGACAAAGTTAGACTCAAAAATATCATACCCCCCAAAAATACTAACTAATGTTATTGTAATGGTGAGAGGTTAGCATCTCTTGGGGGTATGATATAAAATGCTAACCTCCCATGTTATTGTAATGGTGAGAGGTTAGCATCTCTTGGGGGTATGATATAAAATGCTAATCTCACATGTTATTGTAATGGTGAGAGGTTAGCATGTCTTGGGGGTATGATATTTCTGCGTCTGTAACTTTGTTTTATTGTCTACCCTACTATATTATAAGACCTAACGTTCCACCAGCGGGCTGTCCTACAGTTTACAATATCAAATCAATGGTCATGTGTAACCAACTGTATTCCTTTGTTCTGTGTTGGAAACACCCTTTAAGTAAAGTATGATTCACTGGTACATACCATTTATAAAAAATAAATAAAAAACAAGCTCTCAAATTTCTCCCACTATTTTTAAGAACTATAATATAAGTAGAAATACACACAAAAATGCATGTTATAATATGCAGTAATTTGCACAATCATTATATACAGTACTTGTCAAAAGTTTGGACACCTACTAATTTCAGGGTTTTTCTTTATTTTTACTATTTTCTACATTGTCAAATAACACTGAAGA
This sequence comes from Oncorhynchus tshawytscha, assembly GCF_018296145.1. Taxonomy (NCBI): domain Eukaryota; kingdom Metazoa; phylum Chordata; class Actinopteri; order Salmoniformes; family Salmonidae; genus Oncorhynchus; species Oncorhynchus tshawytscha. Next base: position 5,012,669 of record NC_056431.1, read on the forward strand.
CATCAAAACTATGAAATAACACGTATGGAATCATGTAGTAACCAAAAAAAGTGTTAAACAAATGAAAATATATTTAATATATTTGAGATTCTTCAAAGTAGCCAGCCACCCTTTGCTTTAATGGCAGCTTTGCACACTCTTGGCATTCTCTCAACTGGCTTCTTGAGGTTGTCACCTGGAATGCATTTCAATTAACAGGTGTGCCTTGTTATAAGTTAATTTGTGGAATTCCTTTCCTTCTTAATGCATTTGAGCCAATCAGTTATGTTGTGACAAGTTAGTGGTGGTACTTGGTAAAATACCAAGTCCATATTATGGCAAGAACAACTCAAATCAGCAAAGAGAAATGACAGTCCATCATTACTTTAAAACACGAAGGTCAGTCAATCCGGAAAATGTCAAGAACTTTGAAAGTTTCTTCAAGTGCAGTCGCAAAAACCATCAAGCGTTATGGCTCTCATTGGCAACGAACTTCACCTCAGATTGCACCTCACAGTTCAAGTAACACAACACATCTCAACATCAACTGTTCAGAGGAGGCTGCGTGAATCAGGCCTTCATGGTCGAATTACTGTAACGAAACCAATAAAGGACAGCAATAAGAAGAGACTTGCTTGGGCCAAGAAACCCAAGCAATGGACATTAGACTGGTGGAAATCTGTCCTTTGGTCTGATGAGTCCAGATTTTAGATTTTAGTTTCCAACCGCCGTGTCTTTGTAAGAATTTAAGGCAAACTTAACCAGCATGGCTACCACAGCATTCAGCAGCGATACACCATCCCATCTGGTTTGCGCTTAGTGGGACTATCATTTGTTTTTCAACAGGAAAATGACCCAACACACCACCAGGCTGTGTAAGTTATTTGACCAAGGAGGAAAGTGATGGAGTGCTGCATCAGATGACCTGGCCTCCACAATCACCCGACCTAAACCCAATTGAGATGATTTGGGATGAGTTGGACCGCAGAGTGAAGGAAAAGCAGCCAACAAGTGCTCACCATATGTGGGAACTCCTTCAAGACTGTCGGAAAAACATTCCAGGTGAAGCTGGTTGAGAGAATGCCAAGAGTGTGCAAAGCTGTCATCAAAGCAAAGGGTGGCCACTTTGAAGAATCTCAAATCTATATTTCATCATTTGTCATAGTTAAGAAAAACCCTTGAATGAGTAGGTGTGTCCAAACGTTTGAGTGGTACTGTACATACGAGGTAAAAATAATAAAACAAAGCCTCGTGTCAGTGGATTTTACAAGTCTGCAGAACTCACCAAAAGTCTTCTGAAAGGGATCAAATAACTGCAAAAACAACTATTTAGTTTTAATAATGAGTTACTAGCTTGTTAGTGAAGAAGCCCCCTGCTGATGTGGTAGTGTACAACACAATGATATGTTGAGGGACTGAGAGCTCGTTATGCAAGGGTTTTGCGTGTCGCCCGAAGATCGAGAACTGTTGTTTTACACCACTTGAGGTCTCTTGGCTGACAGCCACTCATTGTAAAAAAGCATGTGAGAGGGAACTGGCAAAGGACACACGTTTTTTTCCCCCTCCACTCTTTTTCTTCTCCCTTCTTTCTTAGATTTAATGATTCTCCACAAGATGGTGCCAGTTGGGAAAAAGGATGAATGCCACACCAATATTTCAGTTTCAGCTCAAGCAGTTATTTTATTTGAATATCTCTGTACAATGTGTTAACAAACTATTGAAACTTGTATAATAAGTTAGACAAAAAATTGTGGATAGTGTTCTTATAATAATTCCCTTTGATTAATAAAAAAAAACCCAGATACATTATGTAAAACATAATAAGTAATTAGTATCTGAATAAATTATTAATTTAAAACTGACCCATGAAGTGGCTTTTTGTTCTTTATTGTGAAGGATGGATTTTAATCAAGTCAGCAGCTGGACACACACATATCCCTCAGTCTATCTGTCACTACTCACTCATTGACACTCATTTTCTTTCCCTTTCTCTCTGTCTGTCCAAATACAGTAGTAGGTGCATGCAGAGGAGGCTGGTGGGAGGAGCTATAGCAAGGGCTCATTGTAATGGCTGGAAAGGTATAAATGGAACAGTGTAAACACATCAAACATATGGAAATCACGTTTGATTCTGTTCCATTTATTCCATTCCAGCCATTACAATGAGCCCACCCTCCTATACCTCCTCCCACCAGCCTCCTATACTGAGATACAGTATATTTCACTCCAGCTGTATGGTCTCTCCCACTACCTCCCATCTTCTCCTCCACTGCTCTCTCACTGGCTAAGGGGCCTCTCCCCTCCTCTGACAGCGGTCATCAGATGGCTCTTGTAGGTTTTGCTGAGTCCTGTCATCCAGAACTTGAGCAGCCTGACGTTGTCCTCCTCCCCAGGCCCCGTGGCACCCAGCAGGGCCAACACCTTCTGGGTGTCCTCCCTCCCACGCCCATCTACCTTGGAGAACTTAAACAGCACCTTCACTTTACTAAGGAATTGAAAGGGTAGGGGGGTTAAGGGGAGGATGGGTATGGATAGAAGTGAGAGGGAGAGGAATTATTGGAATTTCCCAATGATTCTGGACTACATTAAGCATTCCACATCATCCTGTACTGCACAGCCCAGCCAATGTAACCAGGCTGGGGCTTTGGGGGGTTTCATAGGGGGACTTGTTTGACTCTTTAATGCCCCACTATCTACAGTTGCATACCTACATACCTCTGTTTAGAAAAAGCCAAAGAAATGAAACTTCAAAGTTGAGGGAAATTCCCTGCTCATCAGAGGGGTTGTTGTTACTCACTTCATCCACTCCTCCTTCAGACACAGCAGACAGTGAGAGACCACGTCCACTGACAGGTTCTCATTGGACAACGCCACCTCGATCTTATTCAACAACGTGGGACCTGAGAGGGGTGGGGGGAAGAGAGAGAAGGATAGAGCGCAAGGGAGGGGGAGTGATAGGGGTGAAGAGACAGGGAGAGAGCACGAGAGATGCAGGTCAATAGATTGAAACTGGAAAGTTAATGGAGGGAAATTTCACATGACTAATTGCATCTCTTTGACCTTTGCCATGATTGTTAGCAACTAGAGGTGCCTTGAAGAAGACATGTATAATGTATACCTTCATGTTGATGATGTATATAGTATATTGTCCAGATGGGGTCTATCCTCACCTTTATCTGTAGGCTGTGAGTTGGTACTGCTGATGTTGAACTGATAGAGTGAGAGGATGTCTTCACCACAAGCAGCAGAGTACAGAGAGCCCCTCTCCAGACTGACCACATCCACCAACACTGAGAACTCTGGGAAGGGACACAGCAAGATGGACATATTTTATGGGTAATTTAGGATTCGAAACCTTTTATTTGTTCTGTTCGCACTTATGACTAATATCATTATCATACAGTATTTTATTATTAGCATATTACTATCATATGTAATAGCGATTATAAGCAGACCTCCAAATAAAGCAGTAACCACAGTGATGTATTCTGGGTTTGTGGGCCAGACTACACTCATATGATTGAGTGTAGTCTGGCCCAGGAGTGGGAAGGTGAACGGAAAGGCTCTGAAGCAACGAATCGCCCTTGCTGTCTCTGCGGTTCCCCTCTTTCCACTGGGATTCTCTGCCTCTAACCCTATTACAGGGGCTGAGTCACTGGCTTACTAGGGCTCTTTCATACCGTCCCTAGGAGGGGTGTGTCACTTGAGTGGGTTGAGTCACTGATGTGATCTTCCTGTCTGGGTTGGCGCCCCCCCCTTGGGTTGTGTCGTGGCAGAGATCTTTGTGGGCTATACTCGGCCTTGTCTCAGGATGGTAAGTTGGTGGTTGAAGATATCCCTCTAGTGGTGTGGGGGCTGTGCTTTGGCAAAGTGGGTGGGGTTATATCCATCCTGTTTGGCCCTGTCCGGGGGTGTCATCGGATGGGGCCACAGTGTCTCCTTACCCCTCCTGTCTCAGCCTCCAGTATTTATTCTGCAGTAGTTTATGTGGGGGGCTAGGGTCAGTTTGTTATATCTGGAGTACTTCTCCTGTCCTATTCAGTGTCCTGTGTGAATTTAATTCTCTTTCTTTCTCTCGAGGACCTGAGCCCTAGGACCATGCCTCAGGACTACCTGACATGATGAATCCTTGCTGTCCCCAGTCCACCTGGCCATGCTGCTGCTCCAGTTTCAACTGTTCTGCCTTATTATTATTTGACCATGCTGGTCATTTATGAACATCTTGGCCATGTTCTGTTATAATCTCCACCCGGCACAGCCAGAAGAGGACTGGCCACCCCACATAGCCTGGTTCCTCTCTAGGTTTCTTCCTAGGTTTTGGCCTTTCTAGGGTGTTTTTCCTAGCCACCGTGCTTCTACACCTGCATTGCTTGCTGTTTGGGGTTTTAGGCTGGGTTTCTGTACAGCACTTTGAGATATCAGCTGATGTACGAAGGGCTATATAAATCAATTTGATTTGATTTGTACCTGAGGAGCTGACGTGTGTGGGGATGGGCACGTCAGGGCTGAGGCCCAGGAAGTTACATCGGTATGCTTCCTCATACTGGGCGCTGTACGTCACAGAGCGGACACAGCCCACCGGGAGCAAGGCCTGATGGGATATATACCAAACCATGTGATTAAGCAAAGAATGTTAGGAGGAATATTCTTTAAAGGGGGATACAATGAGTAAACTTTTGATTGGATGACCTTCAACATGGTGAATGCTGAATGGATGAGCCCTGGGTCAGCCCCTCTCAATATGACCTGATTTCCCATGAGCACGTGCCATGCTAGCTGGCGGAAATCAGTGGTCCCGAGCACCTGTGTACCAATCAGATAACAGATATCATCACAAGGAAACAGACAAGAAATGCATTCACAAAATAAGAGGATATTGGTTGTTTATTTTGAAACCAAGTGGTTAACAGAATTAAGTATGGCGTATGATGTGCTAGAAATGAAAGTGTTCATGTTGTGGTAGGGAGAAAGGCACACCAATGTTTACCTGTCTTAAATGTCTCAAGGACCTGAACTTTGGACCAGGATACCCCTCTGCTTTCCCCTCGTCAAACAAGAAGTCTCTGTACAGCTCGCTCTCAGATTGGTGGCACGGGGGTCTAGACCCGCCCCCTTCTGCTCCTTCCCAGCAACTCATTTCCTCCTCTTGCTCTGAGAAGACAACAGGACATTGTTAAAAAGACATACAAAACACCCAATATCGGGACTTATTCCAAGATATATATACTGTTATTTTATTTAAATTGATTTAGCCAGGATAGTGAACAAAGTAACAATTGCAACTATTTTCCTGATTGGAAGTATTCAAGTGTCATAGTGACTTGCAATATCAGAGCTGAACATGGGGGAGCAATGGAAACATTTTTGGCCCAAGAATGGTAATCAGAATGGAATTTGTGTGATATGGTTGAGTGAGTCACATCGTAGCTCTCTGTCCTCGTGGTCTAACCGTGTTAAACACACGTTTACTGTAGACACGGACTCCTGTTCCACATGACTTCTCATGATAATGCTGTCAGGAACGCTTTACCCTGATATCAGATCACACCCTTTTTATTCACTTCTTTTAACTTGAGCCATATGGGGTAATATATGTCTCTCTGACTAGTGTTAAACTGGTCTCACGGTGTCTCCCACCTCTAGAGTTATCATGTCTGTCTCTCTATGAGCACCAGTGCGTACCTGTCTGTCTCTCTATGAGCACCAGTGCGTACCTGTCTGTCTCTCTATGAGCACCAGTGCGTACCCGTCTGTCTCTCTATGAGCACCAGTGCGTACCCGTCTGTCTCTCTATGAGCACCAGTGCGTACCTGTCTGTCTCTCTATGAGCACCAGTGCGTACCCGTCTGTCTCTCTATGAGCACCAGTGCGTACCCGTCTGTCTCTCTATGAGCACCAGTGCGTACCCGTCTGTCTCTCTATGAGCACCAGTGCGTACCCGTCTGTCTCTCTATGAGCACCAGTGCGTACCCGTCTGTCTCTCTATGAGCACCAGTGCGTACCGGTCTGTCTGTTCTCCCCTCGCTCTATGCGCACCAGTGCGTACCTGTCTGTCTCTCTATAAGAACCAGTGTGTCCTCTGTGGGAGCTCCCTCCAGCAGCTTCTCTGTCAGACGACTACCACAGGCCTTCAGTAACCTGCAGTAGAGGAGAAAACACAAGAGTGTATCAAACAACTGGGATAGACAGAACACTGCCCGACCACCCCTGATGTTGACTGTATGTCTGCTATTGTTTAGATTAGTAACCTTAGTGATCGTTAGCGACAGTTAGCCGTCTCACCAGCTGAAGGAGGAGTGTAGGCTGGCCCAGAGGTTGGTGTGCTGGGTGAGGGAGGGCAGGGAGCGGGCTGCGTTACCACTCCTCTGGTGGGGGAAGACAGCAGGAGAGAACACGCTGTTCATCCTCACCGCCCTCTGAGGACACACACACTGCTCACTGTCAAACACCTGTAGAGGATAGGGGGAGGGGGGAGAAATAAGAGGGAGAGAAGTCAAACATTCTGTCTGGTAGTAAGAGTTAGTGTTCATGTTTATTTGTCTTATGTTTAATGTTCACGTTATGAATAGTAAGTGTGTTTTAATGTGTGTGTATATATCTATGTCCCATTCATTTAACATGGTGTGTTAGTTTGTGTGTGTGTCCTTACCTTCAGTGCTGTGCTCTGTAGACTCTGTATCGTGAGTCTGAGGTGGCGCAGCAGGAAGGGCCAGGAGTTGATGAGGTAGATCCTGTCCATGGCTACCATGACGATACTGTACCACCGCTGAAAGCCCCGGGCCAGGCTGTCCTTGATGAAGAACGTGTGAGAGAACACAAAACCATGCTGCTCATCCCCAAAGAAGATAGGACCCTCACGACCTGGACACACCTAGAGGCAGGGAGGGAGAGAGGCAGATGAGAGAGGGAGGGTACTGAGGGGATTACAGACATTAGGAACAGAGCAAATGGAATGGCATCAAACACCTGGAAATCATGTTTGATACCATTCCACTGATTCCGCTCCCGTCATTACCACGAGCCCGTTCTCCCCAATTAAGTTGCCACCAACCTCCTGTGATAGATATCTATCTATCTATCTATCTATCTATCAGGGGTCTCCAACAGGTAGATCACACAGTAGCTCGCAGCCCACAAATGAGTAGCACCCCAAACAATTCTGAAAGTACATGCAATTTTCACGTGTTCCACCGCAAACAAATCTCACAAGTAGACTCAGACACGGCAAGCTCCCAGCTACCATCTAATCAACGCAACACTGACATTATCCCACCGCTGGTTAGTCACTAGGGCCTAAAGTCACGTCACCCTAAAGGTGCAGGTGAACATTTTTGTCTCATCTGTGATATTTTGGTTAAAATAATGAAATTAAACAATTTACTAGTAATACATGTATTGTTTTACAAACATTAAAAAGCATGTAATCTGTTTGAGTGTTTTTTACTTTTTATAATTATTGATTACAAAAAACACAGGGAAGGGGTAACATAAAGTATCAGAACATGAAGGACAAACAATACAGCATCAAGACACTATCAAACATGTATCAGTCTTTCTGCAACAGAGCCATCCTTGTGTGAGGGTGTCTACTACTACTATCAAACATGTATGAGTCTTTCTGCAACAGAGCCATCTTTATGTGTGAGGGTGTCTACTACTACTATCAAACATGTATCAGTCTTTCTGCAACAGAGCCATCCTTGTGTGAGGGTGTCTACTACTACTATCAAACATGTATGAGTCTTTCTGCAACAGAGCCATCTTTATGTGTGAGGGTGTCTACTACTACTATCAAACATGTATCAGTCTTTCTGCAACAGAGCCATCCTTATGTGTGAGGGTGTCTACTACTACTATCAAACATGTATCAGTCTTTCTGCAACAGAGCCATCCTTATGTGTGAGGGTGTCTACTACCACTATCAAACATGTATCAGTCTTTCTGCAACAGAGCCATCCTTATGTGTGAGGGTGTCTACTACTACTATCAAACATGTATCAGTCTTTCTGCAACAGAGCCATCCTTATGTGTGAGGGTGTCTACTACCACTATCAAACATGTATCAGTCTTTCTTCAACAGAGCCATCCTTATGTGTGCGGGTGTCTACTACCACTATCAAACATGTATCAGTCTTTCTGCAACAGAGCCATCCTTATGTGTGAGGGTGTCTACTACCACTATCAAACATGTATCAGTCTTTCTGCAACAGAGCCATCCTTATGTGAGGGTGTCTACTACTACTATCAAACATGTATCAGTCTTTCTGCAACAGAGCCATCCTTATGTGTGAGGGTGTCTACTACTACTATCAAACATGTATCAGTCTTTCTGCAACAGAGCCATCCTTATGTGTGAGGGTGTCTACTACTACTATCAAACATGTATCAGTCTTTCTGCAACAGAGCCATCCTTATGTGAGGGTGTCTACTACTACTATCAAACATGTATCAGTCTTTCTGCAACAGAGCCATCCTTATGTGTGAGGGTGTCTACTACTACTATCAAACATGTATCAGTCTTTCTGCAACAGAGCCATCCTTATGTGTGAGGGTGTCTACTACTACTATCAAACATGTATCAGTCTTTCTGCAACAGAGCCATCCTTATGTGTGAGGGTGTCTACTACTACTATCAAACATGTATCAGTCTTTCTGCAACAGAGCCATCCTTATGTGTGAGGGTGTCTACTACTACTATCAAACATGTATCAGTCTTTCTGCAACAGAGCCATCCTTATGTGTGAGGGTGTCTACTACCACTATCAAACATGTACCAGTCTTTCTGCAACAGAGCCATCCTTATGTGTGAGGGTGTCTACTACTACTATCAAACATGTAACAGTCTTTCTGCAACAGAGCCATCCTTATGTGTGAGGGTGTCTACTACTACTATCAAACATGTATCAGTCTTTCTGCAACAGAGCCATCCTTATGTGTGAGGGTGTCTACTACTACTATCAAACATGTATCAGTCTTTCTGCAACAGAGCCATCCTTATGTGTGAGGGTGTCTACTACTACTATCAAACATGTATCAGTCTTTCTGCAACAGAGCCATCCTTATGTGTGAGGGTGTCTACTACTACTATCAAACATGTATCAGTCTTTCTGCAGCAGAGCCATCCTTATGTGTGAGGGTGTCTACTACTACTATCAAACATGTATCAGTCTTTCTGCAACAGAGCCATCTTTATGTGTGAGGGTGTCTACTACCACTATCAAACATGTATCAGTCTTTCTGCAACAGAGCCATCCTTATGTGTGAGGGTGTCTACTACTACTATCAAACATGTAACAGTCTTTCTGCAACAGAGCCATCTTTATGTGTGAGGGTGTCTACTACCACTATCAAACATGTATCAGTCTTTCTGCAACAGAGCCATCCTTATGTGTGAGGGTGTCTACTACCACTATCAAACATGTATCAGTCTTTCTGCAACAGAGCCATCCTTATGTGTGAGGGTGTCTACTACCACTATCAAACATGTATCAGTCTTTCTGCAACAGAGCCATCCTTATGTGTGAGTGTGTCTACTACCACTATCAAACATGTATCAGTCTTCCCGCAACAGAGCCATACTTATGTGTGAGGGTGTCTACTACCACTATCAAACATGTATCAGTCTTCCCGCAACAGAGCCATCCTTATGTGTGAGGGTGTCTACTACCACTATCAAACATGTATCAGTCTTCCCGCAACAGAGCCATCCTTATGTGTGAGGGTGTCTACTACCACTATCAAACATGTATCAGTCTTCCCGCAACAGAGCCATCTTTATGTGTGAGGGTGTCTACTACCACTATCAAACATGTATCAGTCTTCCCGCAACAGAGCCATCCTTATGTGTGAGGGTGTCTACTACTACTATCAAACATGTAACAGTCTTTCTGCAACAGAGCCATCCTTATGTGTGAGGGTGTCTACTACCACTATCAAACATGTATCAGTCTTTCTGCAACAGAGCCATCCTTATGTGTGAGGGTGTCTACTACCACTATCAAACATGTATCAGTCTTTCTGCAACAGAGCCATCCTTATGTGTGAGGGTGTCTACTACCACTATCAAACATGTATCAGTCTTTCTGCAACAGAGCCATCCTTATGTGTGAGGGTGTCTACTACTACTATCAAACATGTATCAGTCTTTCTGCAGCAGAGCCATCTTTATGTGTGAGGGTGTCTACTACCACTATCAAACATGTATCAGTCTTTCCGCAACAGAGCCATCCTTATGTGTGAGGGTGTCTACTACCACTATCAAACATGTATCAGTCTTTCCGCAACAGAGCCATCCTTATGTGTGAGGGTGTCTACTACCACTATCAAACATGTAACAGTCTTTCTGCAACAGAGCCATCCTTATGTGTGAGGGTGTCTACTACCACTATCAAACATGTATCAGTCTTTCTGCAACAGAGCCATCCTTATGTGGGAGGTTGCTTGTGCATGATAGTGATAGAAAACATATGTCATAGTTTCCTTTTTCATGATCACAATCCTGTGAAACCCGATCCTTCCAAGATCCCCCCACAGTTCCCCAATAGCTGTCCCTCAACCATTCGGGTCAGATTAGGTCAGATTAAAATCCATTTAATGAAAAAGTTTTAATGTAAACAACAAACCGAGTGTAGACAGTACAGTGTCCTGTCGCACGCTCTCTTTTTGAGTGTAATTTTAGCGGGGGGAAAATATTTTTTCTGGTAAAAATTCTGAGGGGCTGGTAGATTTTTTAAAATCTACCTGCCACAGTGGCTGGTGGCCCAAAAACTAAATGTTATGCCCTGTTGGCTTAAAAAGTAAATGTTATGCCCTGTTGGCTTAAAAAGCCACACCCAATAGCTGCCAATTAATTTCCAGCAATATTGCACCTGTCTGTCTGTGTGGTACACACATTTGTTCATCACTCCGTGTGTAGCCAGTTGATGTGATAACCATCTCGTGGGTTGATAGATACTTCCCCCAAAACCTTCTCAATTAAATGTTAACTGCAAAGTAGGCTTACCTGGCAGAAGTATATCATGAGTAAGTATATCATTTGTATCTATTATTTGGTTATTTGCAAACTTTGCCATGAAATGAGCAGCAGCAGCGCAGAACCATCGCTAGACCGGCACATTCCTCACTCCCTAAGCGCAACTACACTCCAAAATAATTTGTTTTTTGTTTTCTTCCAGACCCCCCCAAAAAAAGTGTCTTCTGCTGCGATTTAAGCATTGACATGGACTCAGCACATCCAATTTCATTGTTTCTCTATGAACAATTGTAATTTTCAGAGTGAAAATTCAAACTGAGAACATAATTTGGGAATATACAGTTGAAGTCGGAAGTTAGCCAAATACATTTCCTGGCATTTAATCGTAGTAAAAATCGTAGTAAAAATTCTTTGTTTTTATTTTTTGAATTTTACCCCTTTTTCTCCCCAATTTCGTGGTATCCAATTGTTGTAGTAGCTACTATCTTGTCTCATCGCTACAACTCCCGTACGGGCTCAGGAGAGACAAAGGTTGAAAGTCATGAGTCCTCCGATACACAACCCAACCAGCCGCACTGCTTCTTAACACAGCGCGCATCCAACCTGGAAGCCAGCCGCACCAATGTGTCGGAGGATACACCGTGCACCTGGCAACCTTGATGGGAACTTCCGGCGCCGACAGAGATGGCCGCCGCGCTTCCCGTTCCTAGGAAACTATGCAGTTTTTTGTTTTTTTTTACGTGTTATTTCTTACATTAGTACCCCAGGTCATCTTAGGTTTCATTACATACAGTCGAGAAGAACTACTGAATATGAGGTCAGCGTCAACTCACCATCAGTACGACCAAGAATATGGTTTTCGCGATGCGGATCCTGTGTTCTGCCTTACAAACAGGACAACGGAGTGGATTTCATGCAGCGACCCAAAAAAACGACTCCGAAAAAGAGGGAAACGAGGCGGTCTTCTGGTCAGACTCCGGAGACGGGCACACCGTGCTCCACTCCCTAGCATTCTTCTTGCCAATGTCCAGTCTCTTGACAACAAGGTTGATGAAATCCGAGCAAGGGTAGCATTCCAGAGGGACATCAGAGACTGTAACGTTCTTTGCTTCACGGAAACATGGCTCACTGGAGAGACGCTATCCGAGGCGGTGCAGCCAACGGGTTTCTCCACGCATCGCGCCGACAGAAACAAACATCTTTCTGGTAAGAAGAGGGGCGGGGGCGTATGCCTTATGGCTAACGTGACATGGTGTGATGAAAGAAACATACAGGAACTCAAATCCTTCTGTTCACCTGATTTAGAATTCCTCACAATCAAATGTAGACCGCATTATCTACCAAGAGAATTCTCTTCGATTACAATCACAGCCGTATATACCCCCCCCAAGCAGACACATCGATGGCTCTGAACGAACTTTATTTAACTCTCTGCAAACTGGAAACGATTTATCCGGAGGCTGCATTCATTGTAGCTGGGGATTTTAACAAGGCTAATCTGAAAACAAGACTCCCTAAATTTTATCAGCATATCGATTGCGCAACCAGGGGTGGAAAGACCTTGGATCATTGTTACTCTAACTTCCGCGACGCATATAAGGCCCTGCCCCGCCCCCCTTTCGGAAAAGCTGACCACGACTCCATTTTGTTGATCCCTGCCTACAGACAGAAACTAAAACAAGAGGCTCCCACGCTGAGGTCTGTCCAACGCTGGTCCGACCAAGCTGACTCCACACTCCAAGACTGCTTCCATCACGTGGACTGGGACATGTTTCGTATTGCGTCAGATAACAATATTGACGAATACGCTGATTCGGTGTGCGAGTTCATTAGAACGTGCGTTGAAGATGTCGTTCCCATAGCAACAATTAAAACATTCCCTAACCAGAAACCGTGGATTGATGGCAGCATTCGTGTGAAACTGAAAACGCGAACCACTGCTTTTAATCAGGGCAAGGTGTCTGGTAACATGACCGAATACAAACAGTGCAGCTATTCCCTCCGCAAGGCTATCAAACAAGCTAAGCGTCAGTACAGAGACAAAGTAGAATCTCAATTCAACGGCTCAGACACAAGAGGCATGTGGCAGGGTCTACAGTCAATCACGGACTACAGGAAGAAATCCAGCCCAGTCACAGACCAGGTTGTCTTGCTCCCAGGCAGACTAAATAACTTTTTTGCCCGCTTTGAGGACAATACAGTGCCACTGACACGGCCTGCAACGAAAACATGCGGTCTCTCCTTCACTGCAGCCGAGGTGAGTAAGACATTTAAACGTGTTAACCCTCGCAAGGCTGCAGGCCCAGACGGCATCCCCAGCCGCGCCTCAGAGAGCATGCGCAGACCAGCTGGCCGGTGTGTTTACGGACATATTCAATCAATCCCTATACCAGTCTGCTGTTCCCACATGCTTCAAGAGGGCCACCATTGTTCCTGTTCCCAAGAAAGCTAAGGTAACTGAGCTAAACGACTACCGCCCCGTAGCACTCACATCCGTCATCATGAAGTGCTTTGAGAGACTAGTCAAGGACCATATCACCTCCACCCTACCTGACACCCTAGACCCACTCCAATTTGCTTACCGCCCAAATAGGTCCACAGACGATGCAATCTCAACCACACTGCACACTGCCCTAACCCATCTGGACAAGAGGAATACCTATGTGAGAATGCTGTTCATCGACTACAGCTCGGCATTCAACACCATAGTACCCTCCAAGCTCGTCATCAAGCTCGAGACCCTGGGTCTCGACCCCGCCCTCTGCAACTGGGTACTGGACTTCCTGACAGGCCGCCCCCAGGTGGTGAGGGTAGGCAACATCACCTCCTCCCCGCTGATCCTCAACACTGGGGCCCCACAAGGGTGCGTTCTGAGCCCTCTCCTGTACTCCCTGTTCACCCAAGACTGCGTGGCTACGCACGCCTCCAACTCAATCATCAAGTTTGCGGACGACACAACAGTGGTAGGCTTGATTACCAACAATGACGAGACGGCCTACAGGGAGGAGGTGAGGGCCCTCGGAGTGTGGTGTCAGGAAAATAACCTCACACTCTACGTCAACAAAACTAAGGAGATGATTGTGGACTTCAGGAAACAGCAGAGGGAACACCCCCCTATCCATATCGATGGAACAGTAGTGGAGAGGGTAGCAAGTTTTAAGTTCCTCGGCATACACATCACAGACAAACTGAATTGGTCCACTCACACAGACAGCATCGTGAAGAAGGCGCAGCAGCGCCTCTTCAACCTCAGGAGGCTGAAGAAATTCGGCTTGTCACCAAAAGCACTCAAACTTCTACAGATGCACAATCGAGAGCATCCTGGCGGGCTGTATCACCGCCTGGTACGGCAACTGCTCCGCCCTCAACCGTAAGGCTCTCCAGAGGGTAGTGAGGTCTGCACAACGCATCACCGGGGGCAAACTACCTGCCCTCCAGGACACCTACACCACCCGATGTTACAGGAAGGCCATAAAGATCATCAAGGACATCAACCACCCGAGCCACTGCCTGTTCACCCCGCTATCATCCAGAAGGCGAGGTCAGTACAGGTGCATCTGTAACAGGGTAAAGGAAATATTCATAGCCTGTTATACATTAAAAAGTATTAGTAAGTTCATAGTATGTGAGGATCTTAAAACATATAAGGTTAAGAAGATGCATTCAGTATTAGTTGATAGAGATTGATAACATTCATATAATTGTGTTAAAGTTAAAATCTGTCAAAGGGTACGAATTGTGAGAGTAATGTGTAAACGTTATATTGATTACTTTATTTTGTGGTGCCTAAAAGTGTTCATCTGTCATCTACGAAATGCTCTTAATCTTGAGCCGGAGATCGATTGCTCTGGTCTCCACCCATATTCCTGGGGAAAATCGCGGTCTTTTCTCATTGAACTAAACGTTAAATTGAGAATACAACACTGTATCACTCTCGTGATTATTTCTCCCCTGTTTTCAGGTACTTTATTGATGAGAAGAATAGTAATTTAAATGTTATAACTCACTAACATGTCAAGAGTGTTTAAGGTGTGTCTTAGTAACGTCTTGAGGAAGTTAGAGTTATGTTTGAAGAGAGTAATATTAGCCCTGCTCGGTTGAAGTGAAGGATAGCATCGTACTGAGAGTAGCTGCCATTTTATGTCGATTGTGAATGAACATGTACGTTGTTAATAAGATATTTTGCTGTGTTATTTGTATAATGGTTTTTCTGTTGTTTTGTAATGTGTTACTTTTGTGAAATGATTGAACTAAACGTTAAATTGAGAATACAACACCGTATCACTCTCGTGATTATTTCTCCCCTGTTTTCAGGGGCGTAACATTTTTGGAGGCTCCGCTGAGATAGCTGCTCAGATGTCCAGTTTCCACACCCTGGTCGCTGAATTCCGAGCCAGCTAAATCTCCACATAACAACTCAGGCAGGCTGCAGTGAGGAAAGTGTTGCTGTTCGAGGGAAGTTGGAAGTTAGTGGTTAAGTACGTGTCAACTGAGGCCATTGATCGACCATCAGAGACAGTAAGGACCATCTAATTCAGAGTCAACTCCTGCACAGTAAAAGTTCCTCCTGTTCTGTCAACATGACAAGCGCCTTGGAAGAACTACAGGAAGAGGTAGTAGGAGAATTGCACACCCTGACTAAAGACAAATTACTAGAGATATGTGATTTCCTTGAAATATCAGGCGAACAGAGAAGAGATGTTAAAGACAAATCCCGCATAGCATTAATGACTCGCATTATGATGTTCCTTGAAAGAGAGGAAGTCGCAGAGTTAGAAGATGGCGGCATGTCGGAATTGTTGCTACTTAGAGACGAAATGACAGAGATGATCAGTGGCATAGATAACAAAACAGGGCAAATTGACCATGATATTGAACCAGCCGGAACACATCACAGAATAGAGGAATTGAGAACTGTAACTCCACAACAAGGGGTGGGAACTGAGCAGATTATTGCAGCCAAAGCCAGTGATTCTCTGCGTCAGCCCCAACAACATGCCAATCTTCAGGGGAGCGTGCCGCTCTCACCCAATGCACAGCCCAGCTCATACTGGCGCAAAGAGTTTAACATTTTTGGTCATATAGGTGAACCGGGCCAGAAAGAAAAACAGATTTTTTCAAGCCTTGCACATCAGATTGAAAATGGACTTAACAGAGGCTATCCTGAGGTAGAAATAGTAGACACAGTAGTCAGGGCTATTTCTCCAGGCTCACAGCTATGCAGCTACTTGGAAGGTAAACCCCAGCTAACTCTTCCCACACTTAGATGTATCCTGCGTTCCCACTTCCAAGAGAAGAGTGCAACAGAGCTTTACAAACAGCTAGCTTCAGAAGCACAGCATAGCAAGGAGACCCCTCAAAGCTTCCTGATGCGCGTATTAGATTTGAGGCAAAAAGTACTGTTTGCATCCCAGGAGTCAGAATCAGGGCTTAAGTATGACCCTGCTCTAGTCCAGAGCATGTGTTTTCACACAGTCCTTACGGGTCTCCAGAGTAACAGTATCTGGATAGACATGCAGCCTCTCCTGCTAGAGAGCAAAACATCAGATGAGGTTTTGCTAGAGAAGCTTAACATTGCTTGTGCTAATGAGATAGAAAGACGAAACAAAAAGCGGTTTAATGCCCCACAGCCCGCTACAACTGTAAGTGTAGTCCAGTTAGAAGATACGCCATCTGCAAAGTGTCCTGTGCAGGAAGCCAAAGCTAAGATACCCGCAGGACTGTTAACAGAGTTAGCTGAACTTAAGACAGATGTAGCTTCTCTAAAAGGTCTCAGTGCAGAGATTGCTCAGATTAAGGAGATATTACAGCAGCCTGTTTCAGTCACCGCCTTGTGCCTATGCCCCACCCCCAGTTAGGAGGTCAGATAGGGACCCCCAGCCACCTGTTTCCCAGCAGCAGTATTACAGCAGCTACAGTCGGTCCCAAGCACCTGACCCTGCACAGCATCAATATGCACCTAACTGGTATACCAACCGCTCTGCTCAAGCTCCAAGGAGGTGTTTTGTCTGCCAGCAGGCCAGAACAGATGCACGCTGCACACACTGCTTCCGATGTGGGAGTGGAGAACATTTTCAAGCTGGATGTAAAATCCGGGGAGCCAGACCATCAAGGGAGGCCCCTTTAAACGGAAACGGGTTACCGCTGAGGGACGAGTGTTAACCGTAGCTACCAAAAAGTCCCAGAAATGTGCAAATTGTGCCAGAGAAGATTCATTTGAGAACCTGAAACAATGTTCATCATGTAAAGAGACACTGTACTGTTCCAAAGTATGTCAAAACCAACATTGGACTAAACATAAGGAAAAATGCACTCACCTGAAAATTGACTCTAATCGTGAAAGGTTTTCCCGCACAGAGGAAAATGCCCACTCCTTACCATCCCTAGCTCAAGGTTGCCACCCCCGTAAGGTCACCTCGCTAGTCGGCAGACAGTGCCTTATTGAGTGTCACCTGAATCGCCACCACCTCCAAGCTCTATGGGACACAGGCTCTCAGGTATCGGTCATTGATGAACGATGGAAAGAGGAATATCTCCCAAACGCAAGGTTGAGAGATGTTTCAGAAATCCTGGACTCACCTGATGATCTAAGGTTGACTGCAGCAAATGGGACTGAAATGCCGTACCTGGGATGGATTGAAACAACTTTTCGGCTAGCCTCTGAAACTGACCAAACAAAGGAACTGATCATCCCGGTGCTGGTAATGAAAGGCTGTCACCTATCACATCCCATCATAGGTTTCAATGTTATCAAGCACATCCTGACAATGACCGAAAAGACTAAACGATACAGTACAGTAAAAACAGCTTTCCCAAGCCTCAAAAGGAACAAGGTGAGAGCTTTTATACAGGCTGTTAGCGCAGAACAGACAGATGAATACGCAGTGAAAACCAAGAAAGAGAAGGTTGCTGTACCAAAACACAGTAGCATTCAGATTGAGTGCCGTGTAGCTTCCCAGCCTTTCAAAGATGACATGACAATGCTTTTCCAGCCAGACCTGAGCCCGCAGTGGCCAGACGACCTTGAGTTCTTTGACACACTAGTCAGAAAAGGTATTTTTCCAGTTATCCTGCTTGAGGTCTCTAACCCCACTGACCACGACATTGCCCTGCTAGGACGCACAATAATCGGTACAGTACAAACCATTATGACTGTGTTACCTGCCCAAGTCTTTGAAAAAACTGTCACCCAAGCCACAGTGAATCACACCGGCGTTCGAACCCCATGTACTGCTACTGAACAGTGGGATCCACCAGTAGATTTAACTCACCTAACCTAACCGAAGAACAGAGAGAGGTTGTTAGGCAAATGCTTAGAGAAGAGTGTCACCCCTTCTCCAGATCAGACAATGACATTGGCTGCATTGAACGATTGAAAATGACTATTTCTCTAAAGGACTCTGAACCAGTAAAGCGCACATACATGTCAGTGCCCAGGCCACTGTATCAGGAGATGAAGGGTTACATTTATGACCTCATAGTCCAGGGCTGGGTTAGGAAGTCAAACTCTTCATATTCTTCACCTGTCGTGTGCGTTCGTAAGAAGGACGGGACCCTCCGGTTGTGTATAGATTACAGAGATCTGAACAGAAAGACACATCCCGACCGCCAGCCCATCCCTCGGGGCCAAGACATCATGGACAGTTTAGGTGGTAATTCCTGGTTCTTCCACTTAGATCAGGGGAAAGCGTATCACCAGGGGTTCATCTCTGAAGAGAGCAGACCACTGACAGCATGTGTGACACCGTGGGGACTCTATGAGTGGATACGTATGCCATTCGGCCTCATGAACGCTCCTGCAGCTTTTCAGCGGTGTATGGAGGAGTGTTTGGAAGGGCTCCGGGATAACATCTGCATTCCTTATCTGGACGACATGCTAGTTTTCAGTAAAACATTCAACAGCCATGTGAATGATGTGCGAAAAGTTTTGCAGCGTCTCAGAGAGTATGGCATTAAACTCAAACCAAGTAAGTGTGATCTCTTTAAACCCCAGGTCCGTTATTTGGGCAGAATAGTGTCTGCAGAGGGCAGCCGAGTTGACCCAGCCGATTTTGAAGCAGTAAGAGCATTGAAAGAAATCAGACCAGAGACTGTGGGCCAGCTCAGAAAAATGCTTGGTTTACTCACTTACTACAGACAGTACATCAAGGACTTTTCTAGGAGTGCCAGCTGCCTGTATGACCTCCTGAAAGCAGATTCAGAGAAATTACTTGACCACCCACGGAAAACAAAAACAAAGAAAGTAAGTCATGTGGTGCCCTCAAACAAGCCAATCCTGTGGACTGACCAGCATCAACAGGCACTTGAACAGCTGATTGAGTGTTTGCTTCACCCACCAGTTTTAGGTTTCCCTGATTTCACTCAGCCATTTGGTGTACACACTGATGCATCACACCAAGGCTTGGGAGCAGTTCTTTACCAAAAGCAAGAGGGGAAGCTTAGGGTCATTGCTTATGGCTCTCGAACCTTAACAGCAGCTGAGAAGAACTATCACTACCACTCGAGCAAGCTAGAATTTCTAGCTCTAAAATGGGCAATCACTGATAAGTTCCATGACTATTTGTACTATGCTCCGACCTTCACTGTATACAGCGATAACAACCCGCTCTGCTACATTCTGTCTACAGCAAAACTGAACGCAACCACTTCCAGGTGGGTTGCAGACTTGGCTGATTTCCACTTTACAATAAAGTACAGGCCAGGCAGAGAGAACGGTGATGCAGATGCTTTGTCAAGGATGCCACTGGATGTAGAGTCACTGATGAGAGAATGTTCTGAGGAGCTTCCACCAGACACCATCGCCGCCACGATACAAGCAGTTGAGGTACAGAAAGAGGCTGTTGTACCTTGGTCATTTTCAGCTGCATCGATGTCAGTATCAGCTGAAGGTGAGACAACCACTGCAACAACCAGCTCGATCCCAAAAGATGGGATAAGAGAAGCACAAGAATCTGATCTGGTCATCCGTCCTGTGCTCAATTTCAAACTGTCTGGTTCCAAACCGCCAGTTAAAGAGCAAAAGAAATTCAGTCCAAAGACAAAATGCCTATTCAGAGAATGGGACAAATTGACAATAGACAGTGATGGCATTCTGTACAGAATCACTACAGCCCGCAAGCAGTTAGTTCTACCAGAGCAGTACAAAGGTAAAGTGATGGAAGAGTTGCACAATAACATGGGACACCAAGGTACTGACCGCACTGTATCACTAGTACGTGACCGCTTCTTCTGGCCATATATGCAATCTGACATCGAGCACTATGTGACTAAAACTTGTAGCTGTGTCAAGCAGAAAAAGCCAGCCCATGCAACAAGAGCTCCTCTGACAAACATTGTGACAACACAGCCATTTGAACTGGTATGTATAGACTTCCTTCATCTCGACAGATGCAAAGGGGGATATGAGTACATCCTCGTGATTGTTGATCATTTTACATGTTACACTCAAGCCTACGCCACCACATCAAAGTCAGGTAAAACTGCTGCAAATCTCATCTTCAATGACTTTGCCTTGAAGTTTGGGTTCCCGTCCCGCATCCACCATGACCAAGGGGGAGAATCTGAAAATCAGTTGTTCCATCAGTTAAAGAAACTCAGTGGTATGGCGGGGTCCAGAACAACACCCTATCACCCGATGGGAAACGGTCAAGCGGAACGCATGAACAGAACATTGTTGCAAATGTTAAAGACACTAACTGAGACACAAAAGTCAAATTGGAAGGAGTCTCTGAACAAACTGGTTTATGCCTATAACTGCACCCGTTGCGAAGTGACTGGCTATTCACCATTTTATCTTCTGTTTGGGAGATCACCCAGGCTTCCAGTTGATATGCTCTTTGGATTGTGCACAGAGGCAGGTTCCAGTAACCAGCGAGAATACGTGGAGAACTGGAAACGAGGGATGGAAGAAGCATACGCCATTGCAAATGAAAATGCTCAGAAAGCCGCTGAAAGAAGTAAGAAGTACTATGACACTAAAGTTAGGAGTTCAGTGCTACAGCCTGGTGAGCGAGTTCTGATTAAAAACCTGACACCAAGAGGAGGACCAGGAAAACTCTGTAACTATTGGGAAGATACAATTCACACAGTGGTGAGACAAATGGGTTCAGACCTGCCGATTTATGAATTGAGACCAGAAAAGGGTAGGGGACGCTCCAGGGTCCTGCACAGAAATCTGCTCATGTCCTGTGACCACTTACCTTTTGAGACACAACCAGAAATGACCAAAGTGGACAAAAGTCAGAAAACGAGGAGACACCAGCCTGCATCACAGACTCTAGATTCTGATGAAGACAGTGGGGATGAATATGACCTTCATCATGAGCTGCTACAGGTTCCCACATCTCCTACAGTACCTGAGGAGAGGAATGCTGAACCAGCGAGAGAGTGGGAACACAGGCCCCCAACAGTGAAACAGACAGTTGCAGTGCCAGTCCCTGATACGCTACCAGCACAGCCTCTTGTTGAAAAGCGGCTGGAGGAGACAACAACAGTTAAAGACTTGCCTGCTGAAAATTTGCCTGATGATCATCCACCAAGTGCCTTTCCTTCATATACTGATGCTGCTGAACCCGAGGAACCAGCCTACCAGCTGCCACAAAGAGAGAGACACCCTCCAAGACGTATCACTTATGATTAGCTTGGTATCCCTTCCTGCTACAGTATACAGCCACAGCCACAGTTGTTCCCTGTCTACTCTGCACCAGGACTGGTTCCATGGCTGCCATCACTACAGCAATGTTACTTTCAGCCACCTTACATGTATGGGCTTCAGCAAACATGAGGCTACAGAGTTGACATGTTTGACCATGGACTACTGTCTGATTTCACAGACAGTCAAAAGAGACAATTTGCAGACTATGCATATAGATCATTAAAAGTGATGGACTGTTGATCAATAGTATGAGAAAATACTGCTTATGTTATATAGCTGGTCAACAGATATGGACTGTGAATATAACTTGTTAGTTATATTTGAACTGTGACCCTTGACCTCTGCTCAAGTACTACCTTACAGAAGAGGATTTTGTAGGTCCAGTGCATACGGACTGTTGAAGTAGACAATGTTGGTAATGTTGGGACAACATTTATTTTGTCGGGGAGAGTGTAACAGGGTAAAGGAAATATTCATAGCCTGTTATACATTAAAAAGTATTAGTAAGTTCATAGTATGTGAGGATCTTAAAACATCTAAGGTTAAGAAGATGCATTCAGTATTAGTTGATAGAGATTGATAACATTCATATGTGTTAAAGTTAAAATCTGTCAAAGGGTACAAATTGTGAGAGTAATGTGTAAACGTTATATTGATTACTTTATTTTGTGGTGCCTAAAAGTGTTCATCTGTCATCTACGAAATGCTCTTAATCTATGAGCCGGAGATCGATTGCTCTGGTCTCCACCCATATTCCTGGGGAAAATCGCGGTCTTTTCTCATTGAACTAAACGTTAAATTGAGAATACAACACTGTATCACTCTCGTGATTATTTCTCCCCTGTTTTCAGGTACTTTATTGATGAGAAGAATAGTAATTTAAATGTTATAACTCACTAACATGTCAAGAGTGTTTAAGGTGTGTCTTAGTAACGTCTTGAGGAAGTTAGAGTTATGTTTGAAGAGAGTAATATTAGCCCTGCTCGGTTGAAGTGAAGGATAGCATCGTACTGAGAGTAGCTGCCATTTTATGTCGATTGTGAATGAACATGTACGTTGTTAATAAGATATTTTGCTGTGTTATTTGTATAATGGTTTTTCTGTTGTTTTGTAATGTGTTACTTTTGTGAAATGATTGAACTAAACGTTAAATTGAGAATACAACATCGTATCACTCTCGTGATTATTTCTCCCCTGTTTTCAGGGGCGTAACACATCAAAGCTGGGACCGAGAGACTGAAAAACAGCTTCTATCTCAAGGCCATCAGACTGTTAAACAGCCACCACTAACATTGAGTGGCTGCTGCCAACACACTGACAATGACACTGACTCAACTCCAGCCACTTTAATAATGGGAATTGATGGGAAATTAGGTAAATATATCACTAGCCACTTTAAACAATGCTACCTTATATAATGTTACTTACCCTACATTATTCATCTCATATGCATACGTATATACTGTACTCTATATCATCGACTGCATCCTTATGTAATACATGTATCACTAGCCACTTTAACTATGCCACTTTGTTTACATACTCATCTCATATGTATATACTGTACTCGATATCATCTACTGTATCTTGCCTATGCTGCTCTGTACCATCACTCATTCATATATCCTTATGTACATATTCTTTTTCCCCTTACACTGTGTATAAGACAGTAGTTTTGGAATTGTTAGTTAGATTACTTGTTGGTTATTACTGCATTGTCGGAACTAGAAGCACAAGCATTTCGCTACACTCGCATTTAACATCTGCTAACCATGTGTATGTGACAAATAAAATTTGATTTGATTTGGTTAGCGCGCACTGCGCCCGGCCCGCCACAGGAGTCGCTGGTGCGCGATGAGACAAGGACATCCCTACCGACCAAGCCCTCCCTAACCCGGACGACGCTAGGCCAATTGTGCGTCGCCCCACGAACCTCCCGGTCGCGGCCGGTTACGACAGAGCCTGGGCGCGAACCCAGGGACTCTGATGGCACAGCTGGCGCTGCAGTACAGCGCCCTTAACCACTGCGCCACCCGGGAGGCAATTCTGTGTTTTAGGTCAGTTAGGATCACCACTTTATTTTAAGAATGTGAAATGTATAGTAGAGAGAATGATTTATTTCAGATTTGATTTCTTTCATCACATTCCCAGTGGGTCAGAAGTTTACATACACTCAATTAATATTTGGTAGCATTGCCTTTAAATAGATTAACTTGGGTAAAATGTTTCGGGTAGCCTTCCAAGCATCCCACAATAAGTTTGCTGAATTTTGTCCCATTCCTCCTGACAGAGCTGGTGTAACTGAGTCAGGTTTGTAGGCCTCCTTGTTCGCACACGCTTTTTCAGTTCTGCCCGCAAATTTTCCATGGGATTGAGGTCAGGACTTTGTGATGGCCACTCCAATACCTTGACTTTGCTGTCCTTAAGCCATTTTGCTACAACTTTGGAAGTATGCTTGGGGTCATTGTCCATTTGGAAGACCCATATGTGACCAAGCTTTCAACTTCCTGACTGAAGTCTTGAGATGTTGCTTCAATATTTCCACATCATTTTCCTACCTCATGATGCCATCAATTATGTGAATTGCACCAGTCCTCCTGCAGCAAAGCACCCCCACAACATGATGCTGCCACCCCTGTGCTTCACAGTTAGGATGGTGTTCTTTGGCTTGCAAGCCTCCCCCTTTTTCCTCCAAACATAACAATGGATATTATGGCCAAACAGTTTTAGAGCAGTGGGTTCTTCTTTGCTGAGCGGCCTTTCAGATTATGTCGATATAGGACTCGTTTTACTGTGGACATTGATACTTTTGTACCTGTTTCCTCCAGCATCTTCAGAAGGTCCTTTGCTGTTGTTCTGGGATTGATTTGCACTTTTTGCCCCAAAGTATGTTAATCTCTAGGGACAGAACGCATCTCCTTCCTGAGAGGTATGACTACTGCATGTTCCCATGGTGTTTATACTTGCGCACTATTGTTTGTACAGATGAATCGTCAGGTGTTTGGAAATTGCCAGACTTGTGGAGGTCTAATTTTTTTTTTCTGAGGTCTTAGCTGATTTCTTTTGATTTTCCCATGATGTCAAGCAAAGAGGCAGTGAGTTTGAAGGTAGGCCTTGAAATACATCCACAGGTACACCTCCAATTGACTCAAATGATGTCAATTAGCCTATCAGAAGCTTCTAAAGCCATGACATCATTTTCTGTAATTTTCCAAGATGTTTAAAGGCAGTCAACTTAGTGTATGTAAACTTCTGACCCACTGGAATTGTGATATAGTGCATTATAAGTGAAATAATCTGCCTGTAAACAATTGTTGGAAAAATTACTTGTGTCATGCACAAAGTAGATGTCCTAACTGACATAGTTTTTAAACAAGAAATTTGTGGAGTCGTTGAAAAACGAGTTTTAATGACTCCAACATAAGTGTATGTAAACTTCCGACTTCAACTCTATAAAATATTTTATAGGGCCCCCCTTAGAGTTGTTTAACCATTATTTTACCAGAAAACATAGTGTACAATTGAAAGTAGTGCACTAAGGACCCGGGGAAGAGTTGCAGGGGAGAGAAGAAGAATGTGCCTATTTGAAAGCTTGAAAAAAACATTTACATTTAAAAAAAAAGTAGCTCTCACCCTAGAAAAGGTTGGAGACCCCTGATATATATTGTCACATACACCGGATTGCTGCAGTGAAATGTCTTGTTTTATAGGGTCAACCATAGTACAGCACCCCTGGAGAAAATTAGGGTTAAATGCCTTGCTCAAGGGCACATTGACAGATTTTTTACCTTGTCGGCTTAGGTATTGGAACCAGCGACCTTTTCGTTACAGCCCTAATGCTCTAACCGCTAGGTTACCTGCCGCCCTTAACTAAAGTCTTGTGTATTGACAAACAGTCATGAGTCTTAATGCAAGACAAATGGCAACACGCACGCACGCTCACACACACACGAACACACAGGTGGTTACCTCACAGCTGAGGCTCCGTACGCAGGCCTGGCGGACCACACTGAAGAGCTGGGGTTGTCTGGGGTGTTGGTGGCTGAGGAATCGGATGCCTGTCTCACTGTCAACGCTGACGAAGCCAGGGTGAGACGCTGGGAGAGACCGGCAGCCCTGACAAAGAGATGGAGAGAGAGACAGGGAGTGAATGAGAGAGAGAGTGAGTGAGTGAGTAAGAGAGAGTGAGTGAGAGAGAGAGGGGAAGAGGGAGAGAAAACGAGATGGCCAGAGAGAATAGTTATTAGACAAAACAAATGAGTCAATGTCCTTTCTATTCTGTCCGTTCAGCCCTTCACTCATCTCACACTCACCTCGCACATGTCTCCTCTCTGTGTAGCTGAGCTGT
The DNA here is from genome assembly GCF_018296145.1 of Oncorhynchus tshawytscha. Lineage (NCBI taxonomy): Eukaryota > Metazoa > Chordata > Actinopteri > Salmoniformes > Salmonidae > Oncorhynchus > Oncorhynchus tshawytscha. The sequence goes on from NC_056431.1 coordinate 5,038,622, forward strand.
TTGCCCTCATGGTGAGTCCCTCTCCCTCTCTGTCCGACTCTCTGTCCCCGGGTATGGGGGCGCCAGCCTGGGAGGGTGTGGGGGACGGGGGGTGCAGAGCCTCGGTGCAGAACAGGGTCCGGGGGCCATGGAGCTCACAGAAATGACAGAGAGCTACCAGAGCATTCATCTGAAGGGGGGAGAGAACAGGGCCGGGAACACCCGTTAGGCAGGATCAGGCGGCAGCCTTCAGTTGCAGATTGACGAGGGCGGCATTTTCCAAGCTAAACTGACCAAGAAGTACCAACAACACGCTAACCTTCGGATTTCAGTGTATTAGTGTGGTTTGAAAAAAAACACCCCGTGTCCCTTGCCGCTGTTACCGAATTTCCTGGAATGGCACAAGGTTGGTATTTAAAAAATATATATTTTTGTAGATGCTCCCGAGTGGCGCAGCGGTCTATGGCACTGCATATCAGTGCTCGAGGCGTCACTACAGACTTTGGTTCGATTCCAGACTGTATCACAACTGGCGGTGATTGGGAGTCCCATAGGGCAGTGCACAATTGGCCCAGCGTCATCCAGGTTTGGCCGTCATTGTCAATAAGAATTTGTTCTTAACCGACTTGCCTAGTTAAATAATAAAATAATTCTAGAGCAACTTGCAGTAGTGAGTGCATATATTTTCATATTAGTTCATACTGGCCCCCTGTGGGAATCAAAATCACAACCCTGGCGTTGCAAGTACCATGCTCTACCAACTGAGCCAAACGGGATCATATGAAGTTGTGACAATCTGGATACCGCCCAAGCCTACTTACTGTCTAGGAGTTTCACCCATTGAGCTAAATTGTCATGATAATCAGTGGCTTCATGTTTGTGTCCATAAATTTTGATCATAGCGAAAAATAAAATACCGCTGTGTAAACACATTGATTCTCATTTCATATAGGCTCAGGACAACTTCTGATAAAGTTGGGTAGTTGATATTCAGCACTTAAGGAAACAAAATTATAAGTCACAGGAATCAGAATTAATAAAGCCAATGCAATTGCCTGTTTTACAAAAGGTAGGCCTACCACATGGATGGGCATTCTTAAAATGGAATGGGGGCCTAAACTGTAGGCCACAGTAAGCACGGGCCAATGTCTTCTTTGGGTGCTGTTCAGACCGGCATCTTTAAAAAAACATTTTTAGGACCAGCCTTGATTTCAACATCCATGGACCAAAACAAACATCTATATTTGGTCCGGTCCAGGCTTGATTTCAACCTCCACAGACATATGGTCCAGACCAGCCTATATTTGGCCTTAACATAAACGTCTACAATTGGTTTAGATTAGATCCGGACCCAAACATTTTACCAGACCAAATCTGCACCAATCATAGACATATGTTTCACAAGTTTGGTCAGTAAAAAAAAGTACAGTACAGTACAATACAGCAGAGCACAGTATATGAAAGTATAGTTCATTACAGTACAATACAATAGCACAGTACAGTATGTACTCCACCGAATACGTCTTTTCACTTTTCATTCCTAACCTAAAATAAACCTAACTTCAACGATAGGAAAATTAATATGTTAGATGGCTTTTTAAGGTAATTTTGTTTACTGGGACCATTCTAGTTTGGCGGGGGTATAGGAGGTCGACAATTTGCTTTGCCTGGCCTATAGCTGCAGAACGGCCAGCACCTGGCCCGGGAGAGAACGGCCAACACCTGACCCGGGAAGAGATGACTGGTGATCAGAGGCGTGTTATTGTAAATGCTTTGTCTTTGGATTCAGTGTAAACATTGATGATGCATCTCAAATTGAATTGCTGGGGAAAGTTTCCTACAACCTTTCTAAATGGAAACCTAAGTCAAGCACACTTACCTTGATTTAAGCAGCGTGAACAATCACTGCAACAAATTACAGGTATTCAGATTGCATCAAAACATCACAAAAGACATTACTGACAAGCTAACCCATAGCACAGCACGAACAAATGTCTCGAAAATAGATCATGATCATTTTTCTTAAAAGCATGGGAAATAAATCGCCAATGCACACGCAGGTTCTAATTTCTAATTAATCCACAAAAGTAATATTGTTGCTGTTTTAGCCTTTGTTTATACTTTTTCACTGCTCTGGTACGCTCGCTCTCTAGGTTAGTGGTAGTCGTCATGTGATGAGGGGAGTCACGCGCTTTGGATCTAGGAGGACCGCACAGATGACTCACAGTTTTGGTATACTCTCTTCGGGAGGAAATTATAACAAACTATTGTCAATTTATAAATGGCCTAGTATAGAAAATATTATAGTATCAATTATTTTGAGGATTTGAATGATTATTTAAACGAAGAGAAGAAAACATGTTCTCATCACAGCGGGACATAGACCTACATTTCCCACAAGCCCCCTCAGTACAAACATACCAAAGGTCAAAGTGCACATTTACGGTAGTTTCATACAGAATCTGTTGTATATCTGTTTATAAGTCAGAGGGTGTATATTCAGGTAACTAACCATAATGTATCATAATGCATATTTTATACAGTACTACATTATCGTTTTATTAATGTTTAACATTTTGGTGGCATTGTATAACTTGTTATCTTGACTCTTGGGTGTGTTGTAGCTACACCCTCGTTAGGGAAGGCTACCTCTCCGTTTTCCTTAGCTCAGGTATCTACTATAGCTACTTTAGCACAACTTCTAAATATATAGCTACTATATTTACAAAATATATTATTGCTTAATTGATTGATTTATTAACTGGTTGTGCTTGTATTGCCATGTTAACAGTGAGAATCAGAGCTAACACTTTTGTATAATAATCGTTTACACCCACAGGTTGATTGACTATGGCGTCAGAGGAGACAGGTGTGCCTTTGGACTCAGCTGAGAACCTGGAGGACAGGAGAGCACAGGAGCATAGAGCTACAGAGGGGCCAAAGACAGAGGTCCCAGCTAGTCCCAGCCAAGATGGACCTCAGGTGACAGCAAGTAATGTTTTGTCATTCAGTTGGATTCTGTGTGCACTGCTGGTACGTGTAGACATATGAGATGTAGGCCTAACTAGGGCATATACGCTTCTTTAGAGGCAGAGCAGAAATTACGGTGAAAGAGAATGTTCATATTTTGATAATTACACAACACTGAAGTTTATCAAGGTATGATCAAATTATGAAGGACCGTTTTTAATATCGAGGTATAGAGGAAGTTGGGTGTTCACCAGTGGAGGCTGGTGGGAGGAACTATATGAGGATGGGCTCATTGTAATGGCTTCAATGGAATACATGGAACGGAGTCAAACATGGTTTTCATATGTACGATGTGCTTGATATCGTTCCAGCCTTTTCAATGTGACCATCCTCCTATAGCTCCTCCCACCAGCCTCCACTGTTGTTCACCCCATCCTCATCTTCTCTAAAGGAAGTCTGGGTTTGCCTGAGTAACGATATGTTCCACAGAAAGTCCACACTGTATCTTAAGCTACACTCGCAATAACATCTGCATGTGACCAATAACATTTGATTTGATTTGTGTTGTTAGGTTCTAATTCTCAGAGTAAATAACTCATCGGACACCACGAAAGCTTAACCAAGTTTATTTCTTCCCAGAGGATCAATACAGCTGCATTAGACAAAACATGATTCTACCAACACAAGTATATATTCTCCAATTTAGGCACTCCTCCTTCTCTCTAATTGTTACATCTTTTATGGTTCGACAGGAAGACGAAGTGATAAGGGAGAAACAATGGTTTATTACCCTAAGGGGATCTGACCTGACCTCAGCCCCCTTGATGCCTAATCCAAAGATCTCCACCCGTATCCGCTATAGCAATCCTGTGACTTCCTCCTGTCCACCCAACACATTCCAAAGCCATCTGGCTCCTACAGATAACTAGTCTCCATCACTCCTCAGATACTCTACTTCTGAGTATAACAATGTTCCAAGTTTAACCCAGAATCTAACAGTGTATTCATCAGACAGTATGATCTCTCTGCATTGTTGGGAAGGGCCCATAAGTAAACATTTCACTGTTAGTCTACACCTGTTGTTTACCAAGCACGGGACTAATATCATTTGATTTGATATTTGGGAGAAAGCAGTGTTTTTCCCACTTGTTACTCCCCCACTCTCTCTAAAAGCTCCTGGTAGAATTTGTTCTGAAGCACAGATCGAGTATCAGCTCACTGTCTCTAACTTCTAAGGAAAACACAGAACTAACCTAGGTCAGTGTCTAGGGCTGAGTTCTTCCTACTCCTACTTTTGGGAAAGGGAGAAACCAACCAAACTGTCTGTGTACCCCCTCTAGTGTCATTAGGTTGCAAGCCAAGTCAGTCCAGTCCAAATGTTGTCAGTGCCAAGAACGGATGGAATTACACGTGCAATGTTTTATGCACTATCATACTTCTTATGGGAAACCCCTCCTGTAAGGACAAAATATGTGCCTTTACACACAAGTAATACTGCAGATGTGTGTCATATACGGTGTAACATTCATGTTGTGAAATCAGTGACAGCAAATACGTTGGGAGATTTATGAATGGAAAGGCAATAATGCACTTGTCAAAATCGTTCCACGGAGGAACGAGTGCACGTTTTCACTCCTCCCTTGTTGATGAATTAACAACTCTGTTGTCTAGGTATTAATTGAAAGGAAAAACCAAGAACCAGCAGACACTAGGTCCTCCATGGATTGAGTTTGACACCCCTGACATAATGAGTCCTGGTTGTCCTAATCAGAAGTTGCACAACAATAGGCTCATTAAATCCTCAACTATGACATCATTCAAGGCGTGGTGGTATGTGATTTCGATTAGATATCACCCCCATCAGTTTTCAGAAATATAATTGTATTAATTATAATTGTATTCCTCAAATTATTATTTAAAAATCATACAATGTGATTTTCTGGATTTTTGTGTTAGATTCAGTCTCTCACAGTTGAAGTGTACCTATGATAAAAATCACAGACCTCCACATGCTTTGTAAGTAGGAAACACTGCCAATTTTGCTGGTTATCAAATACTTGTTCTCCCCACTATGTTATTTCACATTATATGATATATAGTATACACAGTAATCCTACACCTGTGAAGAAAATGTCAATGTTGCGCAGTGACTACATTTGTGTGTTTTCTAACCTGCATTCTCCTTCTTCAGCTCCTCCACCTCTCTCACTGGCACTCAGTCTGGCCTCCTTTTTTTTTACCTGCATTGGTTCCACCTTGTTCTTGTAGAACTGCAGTTCAGTCTTAGTGATACTCAGCTCCACTCTCTGGTCCACCACCATGTTCCTCAGCTCTACTCTCTGTTCCACCACCATGTTCCTCAGCTCCACTCTCTGTTCCACCACCATGTTCCTCAGCTCCACTCTCTGTTCCACCACCATGTTCCTCAGCTCCACTCTCTGTTCCACCACCATCTCTCTCAGCTCCTTCAGTTCAGTAAAGACTTGGTCAGGTTGGCTGGTCTGGCAAGTTGTGTGTCTGGGGCTCATTTCGGGGTCATCATGACCTTGTTGAGTGAAGTCATTCTCCCTGACTGCTCCAATCTCTCCATGAGCTCATTAACTAATCTAGTCTACTGGGCTCAGTCCCCTACTTTACAGTATATACACACTGGTCTTGGTCGACCAATACATGGGAATTTAAAATGTGTTCTCAATGTAAAACTAGGAAAATCCAAGGACACTGACAACACAGAGAACACTGGGAAGGACAAACTGCCATACAGATATTATATAAGGCCATACAGATATTATATAAGGCCATACAGATATTATATAAGGCCATACAGATATTATATAAGGCCATACAGATATTATATAAGGCCATACAGATATTATATTAGGTCATACATATATTATATGTTGTTTTGTACTGACTTTGGGTGAGACGGGCTGCTAAATAACTGCCCCCCCCCCCTCTCTCTCTGATGTTCCAGGCCAGGAGGAGGGAGCAGGTGTCTGTCAGTTCTTCCTGTTGGGAAAGTGTCGTTTTGGAAACAGGTGTCGTCGATCTCACAGGTCTGTAGCTATCACGATCACCACCGACCTGTAAAAAAATTGTTATATACCAGAAACTATGAAAGGGCAATGGCTAAGTAACATTGCATTTCGACTTTTGATGGTGCCATGTTGAAGACTTATATTTCCCTCACTAACGTTAAACATCAGCTATCTGAGCAGCTAACCGATCGCTGCAGCTGTACATAGTCCATCTGTAAATAGCCCACCCAATCTGCCTACCTCATCCCCATATTGTTTTTATTTATTTTTCTGCTCTTTTGCACACCAGTATCTCTACTTGCACATCATCTGCTCATTTATCACTCCCAGTGTTAATCTGCTAAATTGTAATTACTTCACTACTATGGCCTATTTATTGCCTATCTCCTCAAGCCATTTGCACACACCGTATATAGACTTTATTTTTTTCTATTGTGTTATTGACTGTACACTTGTTTATTCCATGTGTAACTCTGTGTTGTTGTTTGCTTTGCTTTATCTTGGCCAGGTCACAGTTGTAAATGAGAACTTGTTCTCAACTAGCCTACCTGGTTAAATAAAGGTGTTCTCAACTAGCCTACCTGGTTAAATAAAGGTGTTCTCAACTAGCCTACCTGGTTAAATAAAGGTGTTCTCAACTAGCCTACCTGGTTAAATAAAGGTATTCAACTAGCCTACCTGGTTAAATAAAGGTGTTCTCAACTAGCCTACCTGGTTAAATAAAGGTGTTCTCAACTAGCCTACCTGGTTAAATAAAGGTGTTCTCAACTAGCCTACCTGGTTAAATAAAGGTGTTCTCAACTAGCCTACCTGGTTAAATAAAGGTGTTCTCAACTAGCCTACCTGGTTAAATAAAGGTGTTCTCAACTAGCCTACCTGGTTAAATAAAGGTGTTCTCAACTAGCCTACCTGGTTAAATAAAGGTGTTCTCAACTAGCCTACCTGGTTAAATAAAGGTGTTCTCAACTAGCCTACCTGGTTAAATAAAGGTGAAATAAAAAGAAAATAAAACTGATGTCTAAACATGCCTTTAACATTCATGCAATTTAGTAACAAAAATGAATGAAATTGTCTGATGCATAATGTTTGTGCAGCCCTCGAACAACTGAAAATGCCCAAGGGTTAGGGGCTAACATTTACTCAATGTTCAGTATATTTCAGACTTCTAACCACTTGAACAACTAAATAAGACTGAAAGACAGAAATCTTCAAAGCATGCCAGCCCTAAACAGATGGCCCTCAGAATCTGAGTCCTCCCTCTCATCACTAATCCTTCTGCCTGGCGACAGTGGAATCTTCAGAGGAAGATATTGTTTTTCCTCCTGTGAGAAGCAGCATCTGTGGTATTGGCTCTGTCTGCCCTCACAGCAAACAGAGCCTCTGAACCAAGTGGTAATCAAGTCATGTAGCACAGTAGAAATATAATAGATAGGTAGTTAATTCCATAGGATAAGGAAGTGAAGAGGTAGAATAGCAGAGTTAAATGAATGTATCTGTTTAGACATCTAGATAAACTTCTTAAAATACATCCATCTGAAGGTCACTGTCCTATCAGTATGAGGAAGACCTAACAGGTTAGCTCTTACATTGACCAGAGTGATGAATACAATCCCTCTTTCTCCTTCCCTCTTTCTCAGCACTCCAACATTAGACGACCCAGATGCTGTTATAGACCAGGAAAACAGGAAGGAGGGAGAAAAAGAGGGAAAACTCAAAAAGAAAGCAATAGGGAATAAAACAAACCAGCCAAAAGACACAGAGGGAAAAGGTACAATTTCCCTCCATTAAATCTAACTGAACATATGAGAACCCACTAAAATACCCGTTTACTGCAAACTAAGTATAACTAACTAACAAAGAGTTTCTCCCCTCAGGATCAACCAAGAAGCCCCGCATGCGTACAGCCGATGACGTCATCTCTCGGATCCTGTGGGACCCATCGGTGGAGCCGGCGGACTTTGTGGTGGGGTACGTGGACCGCTTCCTTGGGGTGCTGGAGCGGCCCTTCTCTGAGTTCAACTGGGACACCGACCCCTGCGATTGTGACTACTCTTCTGAGCTAGCCCTGCCCAAACACAGGATTCAGTACTTCACCCATAGAGGGCGTAGAGTCTGGGACCGCAACAACAGGACTGACAGGGTGTTTGGATCCACTGGACAGTGTCTGGCAGCCCCCTTTGGGCAGGAGGAGGAGCAAGAGCAGGGTAAGAGAGGGCGAGGAGGGGGCGAGGGAGGGTGGAAGGTAGGGAGAGAGGGCGAGGGAGGGAGGAAGGTAGGGAGAGAGGGCGAGGGTGGGAGGAAGGTAGGGAGCGAAAGGGCGAGGGAGGTAGGGAGAGAGGGTGAGGGAAGGAAGGAGAGAATGGGAGGGAGGAGGGGAGGGAGGGCGAGGAAGGTAGGGAGAGAGGGCGAGGAAGGTAGGGAGAGAGGGCGAGGAAGGTAGGGAGAGGGTGAGGGAAGGAAGGAGAGAATGTGAGGGAGGAGGGGAGGGAGGGCGAGGAAGGTAGGGAGAGAGGGCGAGGAAGGTAGGGAGAGAGGGTGAGGGAAGGAAGGAGAGAATGTGAGGAAGGTAGGGAGGGAGGGAGGGAGGAAGGTAGGGAGAGAGGGCGAGGGTGGGAGGAAGGTAGGGAGCGAAAGGGCGAGGTAGGTAGGGAGAGAGGGTGCGGGAAGGAAGGAGAGAATGTGAGGGAGGAGGGGAGAGAGGGCGAGGAAGGTAGGGAGAGAGGGCGAGGAAGGTAGGGAGAGAGGGCGAGGAAGGTAGGGAGAGAGGGCGAGGAAGGTAGGGAGAGGGGTGAGGGAAGGAAGGAGAGAATGTGAGGAAGGGAGGGAGGGAGGGAGGAAGGTAGGGAGAGAGGGCGAGGGTGGGAGGAAGGTAGGGAGCGAAAGGGCGAGGTAGGTAGGGAGAGAGGGTGCGGGAAGGAAGGAGAGAATGTGAGGGAGGAGGGGAGAGAGGGCGAGGAAGGTAGGGAGAGAGGGCGAGGAAGGTAGGGAGAGAGGGCGAGGAAGGTAGGGAGAGAGGGCGAGGAAGGTAGGGAGAGAGGGCGAGGAAGGTAGGGAGAGAGGGAGGGAGGGAGGGAGGAAGGTAGGTATGTAGGAAGGGAGGGGAGGAAGGAAGGGACAGAGGAGGGGAGGAAGGAAGGGAGAGAAGGGGAGGAAGGTAGGGAGGGAGGTAGGAATTTCCACAGCTCCAGAACCTGGATTAACATATTGTTCTACTTCACTTTGTTAGTCTATAACATGTTTTTGTCATAATGTTTGGTTAACCTTCAAAATCTGTTTGTTGACAGTGACACAAGAACAACAAGACAAAAAAAACCACCACCGTGAATCAAGAGAAGAACAAGATGGCATCATCACTACAGAGGGTGAAGAGTCCCTGATAAAACAGGATGTTGAAAACGAACACTTGGAGGAAAGAAATCAGAGCAAGACAAGTATTCAGGTGCCTGAGTCGACCAGACCAGGCACAGGAAGTACTCCACTGAACCAACAGGAAGCAAGAAGAGAATCAGAACCCTTGGAAGAGGAAGTTGGGAAGGATTCCGTTTTAGTCGTCATAGCAGACCAGATGTCTCTATCCCAGAGTGAAAGCGAGAGCAGGGGGGAGGAAGGTGAGACGGAGGAAGAATGGAAAGATTACTGGGATGGAGAGAAAGGCCGAGACCTAGCCCAGTGTCCGTCTGTGCCTGTGGAGCAGAGAACAGGGAGGGGTGGAGGCCGGCCTTCCAAACGTAAGCCCACACACTTCATCACCTTCCAGGCCAACACTCCCTCCATCTTCTCCTCCTTCCAGCACCTTCAGGAGGAGCTCACCTCCCTCCTCCCCTCATCCGCCCCTCATTGGTTGCCCCCCTCCTCGTCACGCTGTGTCTCCTGGTCCTCCCCGGCCCAGCTGAGGTCATTGCCGCTGGGGAGATGCTCCAACGCTTCGCCTACCTGGACCGCAACCCCCCTGTGGCCGTCTCCTTCCCCCTGAAACTGAAGGACTTTGGTGGGAAGGTTCTCTACCTGAGCCCCCAGCCTCAGCCCCACCTCCAGCAGCTAAATGCTGGCCTACAGGAGGCCTGAAGAGAGCAGGGCTGGCTGCACAGGGACTCCTTCAACCCACGCTACCATCTCACCCTGGCCAAGGTGTAGGACCAGGAGGGGGCGAGGGTGTTTGAGGGGGTGGGGGAGCTAAAGGTGGGTAAGGGGGTGAATTTTGGGCGACTGCCTATAAATAGGCTACACCTGTGTAGCCTGGGGATGACTGGGGATGGGTTTTATGAGACACTGTGTTTGGTCAATCTCCGGTGAGATGTAGGTGTGTGTTTGTTTAGGTATGGAGGTGCTATTTTACAAAGCACAGAACCCACATTTCCACACCTCAGTCTCCATAGTTTTACATTTAAAGGTGCAATATGCAGAAATCGCTCCGCCATTTCCTGGTTGCTGAAATTAAAATAGTTTGCCTAATTTCAGTTTGTGACAAAACAAGCAGTCATTGCTGGTTTTGTGTAGAGTTATTGTACCATCTAAACCGCTGTGAAATATATTTTCAACAACCAAAATATAGTATTTTCAGCTTTTTGAAGCTGGTGTACAAAACCGGAAGTAAAAGACACAACAATGATTTGTTGTGTCTTTTACTTCCATCAGGGTAACTGCTTCTCAACCAATCTTTTCTTACTTTGCGTCTACATAGATGGTTTTATAATTGTAATGAGATGAATTTAATATGAATATTTGAATATAATCCAACAGAAATCCACTGATCGCTGCTACGTTGATCATGTAAAATGTCTGCTTTTACAAAGAATTATGACCTTTGGATTTGAATTGCCAAGGACATTAAATATTGAACTTGTAATTTTTGTGAATGTCTGAGTGGTGATATTTCTGTGTAACAGCAGAGGGATAGAGAGAGGGATGGACAAAGGAGAGAGAGGGATGGGGTAGAGGGAGGGATGAAAAAGGAGAGCGAGAGATGGAGAGAGGGGGATGGAGAGTGAAGAGGGACATATGATAAAGGAGAAAGAGGGATGAAGGGAGGATAAGATGAGGAGATAGAGGAGAGTGGAGGGCTGCTACAGTATAGTGCTGGGTCTAAATGAGAGCCATGGAGGCACGGTTAACTCTGAGTAACTCTTGCATACGTAATACAATTTTCTCCCTCTCCCCCTTTTCCTCCTAGATACACGCACACTAGTGTGTTCTCTCTCTCACTCCCGTACGCTCCCTTGCTCGCATTATCTCTCTGACTCCCTTCCCCCACTCCCTTTCAGTGACACAGAAAAACGAACGCCACCCCTCCCTCTCGCTCTCTCGTTCTCCCCCGTCCTCCAATGGCACAAACACCCTGGTCTCTCATTCCACCCGCTCTCACTTTGTTTTTATTGTTTATTTGTAATCCCCCTCTTTTTCAGTCAAATCACCCACGGTCATGGAATATCATCTCTCATTCTCTCCATCTCTGCTTTTTCTCGTTGTTGTTGAATCATGGTGTTGACACTATTTTGCAGTCTCCACTCGAAACTGGTTTTGCACCTCCCCTCTCCCTCTATTCATCGCTCACCCTCCCTCCCTCCATCCCTCCCTCTTTCTCTCACGCTCACTCACTGTCCAGTTGACAACCCATCTTTTTTCCTATTCACAATATCTTTGTTGCACCCTCCATCCTGCCCTCCCTCCTCTCTTGCTCTCAGTATCCATCTGAGAGCAAGAGTGGTGTGCTTATTTGCTTCTGCCTAAATATATGTGCATCTCTACCTCTTCCTCTCTGCACAACACAGCCAAAACACTGCCCTGCCTAACCACACAGGAGATTTCTTCAACAAATATTTTGTGGATTCTTTTGTGCAGAAATCTGAAATGTGACTCAAACTCGAATAATTGGACCTTTTCTCATTTTGTATTTTTGCATTTAGGCAATCGTAGATTTTTTTTGTGATGATTTGTTGATTGGTCAGATTTTTGCCTCCTAATTTGAGAGTGTAGAGATTGGTATGTTGTGTGTGTGACTGAGTGTTGATGGAGGTTTCAGTAAGAGCTGTGTCTGTATCGCCCAGCAGCATCATCATTTGTGTGAACTGAGAGTGGACGGAGTCCTAATCCCCGTTAACAGATTCATTATCGCTGGGCACAATCGTGTCGCTGCCTTGTTGTGAAGTCGCCTGGCTGAACGATCTGCTGCCTGAATGGGGTTCTGACATGACGATAAGGGTCCCTCTGGGGTGTCTTCTCAATCCTAATCCCTCTCTCTCCTCCCTCTCTCTCCTCTCTCTCTTGCGCTGAGGGCTCCTCTCTTATCCATCAACACAAGCACCTCTCCACTGTTACCAGACAACCATCCAATCACAGGCTGTTTAATATTTCAAAAACAGACCCTGTTATTTATTTACATTTGACATATTTTTGGGGTTCATGTCCCCTAAACCTATATATTTCAGGATGAGTTATTTTCCCAAGAGGATCCAGCGTTGATGGTTGGCAACGGTATACCTCAGTGAGTGTGTAGATATTTGACAGAATACCAGAGAAGAGCAAGAGATAGCAGAACACCCTGCCAACGCTACAGTCAAAGGTAAGAAACAGATCACTCTTCAATCACTCATTCACCATGGGTGAATTGTCTGTATTCTACAATATGAATGGGCAGTCAAGTGAAATAGATTCATCATGCACTGTTAGACCATTGCAGTTTATGTTCAATGATGGAAAGTGGAGAGAAGCCTGGGTTTTACATCAAATGTTTGGATTTTTACGCAATGTCTGTGCATTGGCTGATGTTGAAATTAGGAAATGATTTATAAAACATTGAGGTTGAACCATGTTAGTTTGATTCATTCTGTTTTGGATTGTTTTGTCAATCTACTTTATCATAGTTGATAAGAGATATTTTAGTTGATAAGATTTTAAAATATCACATTGTATGTCACTGAATAGTTTGCTTAGCTTCAGCTTCAGCAAACCTCTCTCAAATGCTACATTTGACTTTGTGCAAGCTTCTAAATGAGATTGTTAGTGTGGGAGCATTTGTCCATCCTCTTGGTACTGTATGTTATACTCTTGTACACTCCAAAGCTCCATGTTGGATTTATTGATTCTACAAGCACCGAGTAGCCTGCAGCTGAATGCACTCAATCTTTCATTGATTTGGGGAAATGTGTGTGTGTGTGTGTGTGTGTGTGTGTGTGTGTGTGTGTGTGTATGGTTTGGTTTAACTTTCCTTGTATCCAAAATTTGGACAAATGTGTACATTTTGCTGGTCCCCACAAGTAAAAAGGCTATTTTAGGCTTAGGGTTACAATTAGGGTTAGGGAAAATAGCATTTTAAATTGATTTTTTCTTTGTTACCCACAAGGATAGTAAAACAAACGTGTGTGATCCTGGTGGGACATTTATTTTATTTTTTTACACAAACATGAATTTCAACTGAAACTTAAATATTAATTTAATAAGAAACAATTCAACCTCTATTAGAGTCTGTGGTTATGAAAAGGAAATGTGTATTTATACACTACCGTTCAAAAAATTTGGGGTCAATTAAAAATGTCCTTGTTTTTGAATCCCGGAGTCGCCTCTTCACTGTTGATGTGGAGACTGGTGTTTTGCGGGTACTATTTAATGAAGTTGCCAGTTGAGGACTTGTGAGGCGTCTGTTTCTCAAACTAGACACGAATGTACTTGTCCTCTTGCTCAGTTGTGCACCAGGGCCTCCCACTCCTCTTTCTATTCTGGTTAAAGCCAGTTTGCGCTGTTCTGTGAAGGGAGTAGTACACAGCATTGTACGAGATCTTCAGTTTCTTGGCAATTTCTGGCATGGAATAGCCTTCATTCCTCAGAACAAAAATAGACTGATGAGTTTCAGAAGAAATGTTATTTGTTTCTGGCCATTTTGAGCCTGTAATCGAACCCACAAATGCTGATGCTCCAGATACTCAACGAGTCAAAAGGCCAGTTTTATTGCTTCTTTAATCAGAACAGTTTTCAGCTATGCTAACATAATTGCAAAAGGGTTTTCTAATGATCAATTAGCCTTTTAAAATAAACTTGGATTAGATAACACAATGTGCCATTGGAACACAGGAGTGATGGTTGCTGATAATGGGCCTCTGTACACCTATGTAGATATTCCATAAAATATCCCGTTTCCAGCTACAATAGTCATTTACAACATTAACAATCTCTACAGTGTATTTCTGACAATTGTTATTTTAATGGACCCAAAAAAATGTGCTTTTCTTTCAAAACAAGGACATTTCTAAGTGACCCCAAAGTTTTAAACGGTAGTGTAGATACATTACAGTCCTCACACTGAATGGGCCGTTCATGTCCCCACTGACTGATGATAACTGGGCTGTGGTGTGTATCACAGGGCCATATAAATGTCTCATAAACGGCAATCATTAAGAGTGTCCTTAAGTGGTCGTTAGGGAGACCATGGGGTCTTAACGTGTGGCATGATTTCTGTTACATGTCATTATTCATACCCAGTGGCCCATAGGAAAGCTGTTTGTGATGTATAGTAATAAGAATATGTGGTGCAATACAGGATAAAGGAGAAGGTGGCTGTACTGTCCAAAGAGGATTTTCTTCCCAGCTGCACATCCTCAGTCTTCCTCATTAACCGCCTTACAAAATGGCCTCGTGGAGAAACATATTCTGGAGGCTCCCTCAATACAAATAGCTGAGTGACTGTTTCATAACAGAGCCATTCTCAGGGTTGAGTCAGTCAGCTTGGTGCAGTGACAGATAGTTGACGTCTATTCTACTGTATTCTATCCATTTCTCCTTGGCTTTGTTGTTCCTGAGAGTATCTTGTTGGTTTTGAAGCAGCGAGTGCAAGGCACAGAAGTTTCCTTCTTCCGTCTCCCTCTCCTCTCCCCTTCTCTCCTTGCTCCCCCTATCACGTGAGTGCGAACACCCCATTATTTTCCTTCAGTTATGCAATGGTAACAAGCTGGCAGGAAGCATCACGTCAACTTGAGCCTGCCTCCCTCTGACGACAACTACTGCTGGACCACTGCTCAACTCAGGCTGCTCCCTCCCTGGGGCCCCCTCAATCCCTTTCTGGGTTCATGTAGGCACTAGTTCCCATTGTTGACACCACATCTGGTTGAGGACAGACAGATTTATGATTGTTACGAATCCCTTTGGCCCTGCAGTCTAGGGGGGATGGAAACGAGACCCGCAACTTAACTCTTGCAAATTATAACAGTGAAAAGGAACAGTGAGAACAACAACCACAGACAACTTAAGTCTACCGTCAAACACTCATGGTTTATTTTTAAAACAGATGGTAAAGGGGGGTGGGAAAAGGGGCTGAGCTGGACCCAAGAAAAGAAATAACATTATCCAAAAACACCCCTAAGCTAGACTACCTGCTTCAACAACAGCTAGCTCACTAACCAATAAAATACAGTAGGTAGTCCACCCAGTTCTAACTAGTGTTCTTCAGACAATATTTACCTACGGATAGTGTATGTCTTGGTACCCCCTTTTCCCACCATCAAACAAACAGTCAAACACCATAACAAAACAATACTCACAGGATAATGGACAAAGTGACATGTAGTTGCAAAAAACAAAAGAGAGAACTGATTGGGATACTTTTAAACCTGACTATCCTACCGATCCTCGACTTCGGCGACGTCATCTACAAAATAGCTTCCAATACTCTACTCAGCAAACTGGATGCAGTTTATCACAGTGCCATCCGTTTTGTTACTAAAGCATATGCTCTAGTCGGCTGGCCCTCGCTACATATTCGTCGCCAGACCCACTGGCTCCAGGTCATCTACAAGTCCATGCTAGGTAAAGCTCCGCCTTATCTCAGTTCACTGGTCACGATGGCAACACCCACCCGTAGCACACACTCCAGCAGGTGTATCTCACTGATCATCCCTAAAGCCAACACCTCATTTGGCCGCCTTTCCTTCCAGTTCTCTGCTGCCTGTGACTGGAACGAATTGCAAAAATTGCTGAAGTTTGAGACCTTACCTCCCTCACCAACTTTAAACATCTGCTATCTGAGCAGCTAACCGATCGCTGCAGCTGTACATAGTCCATCGGTATATAGCCCACCCAATTTACCTACCTCATCCCCGTACTGTTTTTATTTATTTACTTTTCTGCTCTTTTGCACACCAGTATCTCTACCAGCACATGACCATCTGATCATTTATCACTCCAGTGTTAATCTGCTAAATTGTAATTATTCGCCTACCTCCTCATGCCTTTTGCACACAATGTATATAGACTCTTTTTTTTCTACTGTTATTGACTTGTTTATTGTTTACTCCATGTGTAACTGTGTTGTTGTTTGTTCACACTGCTATGCTTTATCTTGGCCAGGTCGCAGTTGTAAATGAGAACTTGTTCTCAACTAGCCTACCTGGTTAAATAAAGGTGAAATAAAATTTAAAAAATAAAAACCAAGGGAAAGGGATGTGATTGGGAAAGGAGCAGGTGTCTCCTGATTGGCGACACCTGTGAATAAGGGAGAAGTAAAGAATATACACACATGCTGTACACAGGATACCTGTATCCGTAACACCCCCACCCTTAAAAGAGCAACCCTATAAGGATTGCTACCAAAGTATTTACAAACTATTTACAATGAAGACCAACAAGATCAACAAACAAAGGCAACCTTACGAAACATACAAAAATCATCATTTTTACACAGGAGACAGAGCATCTGCAAAAACATTATCAGAACCCTTTTTGTGGCGGATCTCCAAATTATATTTTTGCACAATAAGCACCCACCTCATAAGGCGCTGGTTCTGGTTGTACAGTGGGGCAAAAAAGTCAGCCACCAATTGTGCAAGTTCTCCCACTTAAAAAGATGAGAGAGGCCTGTAATTTTCATCACAGGTACACTTCAACTATGACAGACACAATTAGAAAAAAACATCCAGAAAATCACATTGTAGGATTTTTAATTAATTAATTTGCAAATTATGGTGGAAAATAAGTATTTGGTCAATAACAAAAGTTTCTCAATACTTTGTCATTGCCAACAAAGGGTATATAACAGAGGTCAAACGTTTTCTGTAAGTCTTCACAAGGTTTTCACACACTGTTGCTGGTATTTTGGCCCATTCCTCCATGCAGATCTCCTCTAGAGCAGTGATGTTTTGGGGCTGTTGCTGGGCAACACAGACTTTCAACTCCCTCCAAAGATGTTCTATGGGGTTGAGACCTGGAGACTTGCTAGGCCACTCCAGGACCTTGAAATGCTTCTTACGAAGCCACTCCTTCGTTGCCCGGGCGGTGTATTTGGGATCATTGTCATGCTGAAAGACCCAGCCACGTTTCATCTTCAATGCCTTTGCTGATGGAAGGAGGTTTTCACTCAAAATATCACGATACATGGCCCCATTCATTCTTTCCTTTACACGGATCAGTCGTCCTGGTCCCTTTGCAGAAAAACAGCCCCAAAGCATGATGTTTCCACCCTCATGCTTCACAGTAGGTATGGTGTTCTTTGGATGCAACTCAGCATTCTTTGTCCTCCAAACACGACGAGTTGAGTTTTTACAAAAAAGTTATATTTTGGTTTCATCTGACCATATGACATTCTCCCAATCTTCTTCTGGATCATCCAAATGCTCTCTAGCAAACTTCAGACGGGCCTGGACATGTACTGGCTTAAGCAGGGGGACACGTCTGGCACTGCAGGATTTGAGTCCCTGGCGGCGTAGTGTGTTACTGATGGTAGGCTTTGTTACTTTGGTCCCAGCTCTCTGCAGGTCATTCAGTAGGTCCCCCTGTGTGGTTCTGGGATTTTTGCTCACCGTTCTTGTGATCATTTTGACCCCACGGGTGAGATCTTGCGTGGAGCCCCAGATCGAGGGAGATTATCAGTGGTCTTGTATGTTTTCCATTTCCTAATAATTGCTCCCACCGTTGATTTCTTCAAACCAAGCTGCTTACCTATTGCAGATTCAGTCTTCCCAGCCTGGTGCAGGTCTAGAATTTTGTTTCTGGTGTTCTTTGACAGCTCTTTGGTCTTGGCCATTGTGTAGTTTGGAGTGTGACTGTTTGAGGTTGTGGACAGGTGTCTTTTATACTGATAACAAGTTCAAACAGGTGCCATTAATACAGGTAATGAGTGGAGGACAGAGAAGCCTCTTAAAGAAGAAGTTACATGTCTGTGAGAGCCAGAAATCTTGCTTGTTTGTAGGTGACCAAATACTTATTTTCCATCATAATTTGCAAATAAATTCATAAAAAATCCTACAATGTGATTTTTCTGGATTTTTTTTCTCTCATTTTGTCTGTCATAGTTGAAGTGTACCTATGATGAAAATTACAGGCCTCATCTTTTTAAGTAGGAGAACTTGCACAATTGGTGGCTGACTAAATACTTTTTTGCCCCACAGTACATCCGGTGGAGAAACACTAATGGGTTATGGTCAGTATATACTATCACTTGTAGGGCACTAGAACCAATATATACTTCAAAGTATTGCAGAGCTAACAACAAAGCTAGAGCTTCTTGTTTGATGGTTGCATAGTTTGCCTGACATTTGTTAAACTTACGAGAAAAATAACAAACAGGATGATCCACTCCAATCTTGTCCTGCTGCAGTAGAACAGCACCAACACGTCTGGCACTAGCATCTACCTCAAGTTTAACCGGTAGTTCAAAATCCGGAGCAGCAAGTACAGGGGTATTACATAAGAGTGCTTTAGCAGTATCAAAAGCTACCTGACAATCAGGGTACCACTCAAACGATCTAGCCGGACTGAGCAAATCGGTCAATGGAGCAACTACTGCAGAGAAATGTTTACCGAAACTACGGTAGTAGCCAACCATCCCTAAAAACTGCGTAGCTCTCGTCTGGTGGTAGGTGCGGGGAATGCAGTTATAGCCAAGACCTTGGCATCAACAGGGCGCACCTGTCCATGGCCGACCTCTTTGCCGAGATAGGTAACAGTAGCCTTCCCAAACTCGCACTTTGCCAAGTTCAGGGTTAGAGAAGCAGCTGCCAAACGTTCACATACTACCGTTAGAGAGTTAACATGATCTGACCAGTTAGACGAATAAATCACTAGATCATCAAGGTAGGCACTACAATTGGGAACGCCAGCTAATACGGAGTTAACCAGTCGTTGGAAAGTGGCTGGTGCATCCCGCATCCCAAAAGCCATGACTGAGTACTGTAGGAAGTTGTCTGGGGTCACAAAGGCAGAAATAACAGAAGTACGTGAGGTTAACGGAACCTGCCAGTAACCTTTTAAGAGGTCTAACTTAGTTACATAAGTAGCAGCATCAACAGATACAGTTGTCCAGTCTGGGTAACGGGAACAAATCTGGCATTGTGACAGAATTTATCTTTCGATAATCTGTACATAACCTGAACGTACCATCAGGTTTAGGAACCAGAATGCAAGGAGAACTCCAAGGGCTTGAACTTGGCATAGCCAGGTCATTCTCCAACAAATATCTCACTTCATCCCTCATTATCTTCCCCTTATAAGCATTGACACGATATGGGTGTTGCTTGATAGGGGTAGCATTTCCAACATTAATGTCATGTTCCAACACGTTTGTGCGAGTAGGAACGTCATAAAAGTGACATGGACAACTGTGTAGTAGCCTCACAATATCGTCGGCCTGTCCGTCCATGAAATGAACCAGACCTGACTGGAGAGACAGCAGCATTTCTGAGTTGGGCAATCTCACGCACTGCTACTGAGTATTGCGCAACTCTATTCCATCTCCATCAGTCATCAATATGACAGCCCACTATCATGACAGTAGTACCTGCTGCTGTTTTTGAACTATCTAACTGGGTGATGGGTCGTTTTCTATAAGGAGTTTAAAGCACATAATCCGTTTCACTTCATTTCTGTTCAATTAAATAAGGACCAGAGAAACGAGCTGACAGTGAAGATCCTGGAACACGCAATAACACCAGAAATTGGTCACCCGGCTGTAGTAGACTAGAAACAGCCTGTTTATCATTGTCTTTTCATACTCCTCTGTGAGGAAGACAGAGCTTCCTTTATGAGAGCACAGGCCTGGTGTAGGCGCTCACGAAAGCGACTAACGTAGTCCAACACATTCTCATCTCCCACACACAACTCTTGGGACAAAAACTGTTCTTTAAGGACTTTCATTGGTCCTCTCACTGTGTGACCAATCACTAGTTCAGCTGGGCTGAACCCTAGGGACTCCTGCACAGTTTCACGAGCAGCAAACAAAACCAGAGGAACTCCCTCATCCCAATCTTTCTCAGATTCCAAACAATATTTATGTAGCATAGACTTCAGTGTCTGATGCCAACGTTCAAGCGCACCCTGAGACTCTGGGTGATATGCGCTTGACACACGGTGCATAATTGACAGGGATTTTAACACCTGCTTGAAGAGCTTTGATAGGAAATTGGTACCTTGATAATTTTGTACCGCCTTAGGTAACCCGACTGTTGTGAAGAATTTTATTAAGTCTTTACTCACCACCGGAGCTGTAATCCTTTGCAGAGGAATGGCCTCGGGGTATCTTGTAGCCATACACATAATTGTTCTCAGAAACTGGTTACCCACTTTTGTCTTCGGTAATGGTCCAACACAATCACCCACCACATGTTCGAATGGTTCACCTATGACAGGTATTGGACAAAGAGGAGCGGGAGGAATAACCTGATTTTCCTGTTATCTGACATGTGTGGCATGTCCGACAGAACTGAGCCACATCTGGTTTTAAACCCGGCCAAAAGAAATGTCGAAGAACCCGATCATAAGTCTTGGTGATTCCTAAATGACCGGACCACTGGTGATCATGAGCAAGGGATAACACATTTTGTTGAAAGGCTGTAGGAATCACTATTTGGTAAACAGCATTCCAATCTCCGCCCACGTCAACATGGGATGTCCATTTATGCAGGAGGAGATTACCATCAATGAAAAAAGCCACGTTCTTCTTCTTTACCTCTTCCAATGAGACAACACTAGAAAAACATTTAGCAAGCTTGTTGTCAACCTTTTGGTTAGCAATCAGCTGCTCACGAGTGACTGGTAACTGTATTGCATCAGCAATAAGTTCAACATACTTCCCTGGGCTCCTCAGAGGTAGCATACAACCCATCCTCTGGATCAACTTCTTTGAACAGAACAGTGTTCGACAAATCTATCACGTCACCCACTTGTTGTGCCTGAGCACGAGTGACAGCACAAGCGGGGAACACATGTGGATAACTCTGTGCCAGCTCATTGGAGAGAGAGTGGTCACTTTTATCCAATACGGGTACTACCTTTCCTCCGGCAATATCGTTACCCATTATAAAGGTCACACCCTTTACTGGCAACAGGATGTGCCCCCACTCTGAATATTCCACTGATTAACTCCGTGTACACTCAAAGTGCAATGGCACTGGGACAAAACCCATTTCAATACCCTGAACTAACACACTGGAACCACAGTATGTATTGTCAGATAAGGGCAACACATCAGACAATGTAAACGACTGCGCTGCAACAGTATCTCTAAGGATTTTAACCGGACGCTGAGACGCTTCATCATTCGTTAGGGACACAAACCCCTCAAATGAACGGTTCATTATTGCGGACTGGGACTTTCAAACTACAGTTACCCTGAGGCACTTGTTTAGTTTCAGGCCTCACAACCGTACGAATTAGACCAACACCTGTTGGCGGCTTGGCACGAAGAGGCATCCCTTGTTTGCATTTTAGCAGGAAGCAATCATTAATCATATGTCCCACCTTATGACAATAGAAACAGGGACGCTCATTTTTCGGGCGTGCTTGATGTACTGCTGGCCGGCTAGGACTAAAAGTAGGCAATTCAGCGGCTCTACTCTCAGTATGAGCTGAAAACACGCTCTTGTGCGTCAACACAAACTCGTCTGCCAACACAGACGCTTCTGACAAGGAGGATACTTTGTTCATTTAGGTAAACTACAATGCCTTCTGGTAAGCAATTTTTAAACTCTTCCAGCAAGATTAGCTCCCGAGAGAGTTGAAATCAGTTACCTTGCTAGCCGCATGCCATTTATCAAACAGATTTCCCTTGTCTCTAGCAAATTCTACATAAGTCTTACTAGAAGACTTTCTATGAGACCTAAATCTCTGTCGGTATGCCTCAGGCACAAGCTCATAGGCGCATAGAACAGTAGCTTTGACCACTTCATAATTCAAACTGTCTTCAAGAGGTAGCGCTGACAAAACCTCTTGGGCTTTACCAGTTAATTTACACTGAAGTAACAGGCACCATACCTCTTCAGGCCATTTCAATGCTACGGCTATACGTTCAAAAACACACATAGGAGTCAACCTCTGCCTTAGTGCCTTTGGTCAGAGAGTCAATCTGCCTACTAATGGCAAAAGTGTTGGAAGCTCCAGCTGGTGAGGACGGCTCACTAACAGGCACAGCAGGAACGGAGGCTAGCCTCGCTATCTCTGCCTCCAGTTCCATCTGGCGCATTTTTAACTCCAACCGCCGCTGTTCTTTTTCTGCCTCAATTTTACACATTTCCAACTGGAGATTTTCTCGCCTAATTTGGGCTCTCTTCCGCCTCCGTTTGGAGCTGTGTCGAACGGACATCCCTCCTGGCATCACCGTTTGACTGTGGGGAGAGTGGATCAAAACGGGGCAATGTGGCTGGAGCTTTAGCCTCGCCCTCAGACACCGACAGGCTTACAGGAGCAGCAACATCCCCTACAGGGGTAGTAGACTCAGGCAGTGGTAACACAAGCACCTGCTCTTCCAACAAAACACAACACTAGTTGTTTAACCTCCGCTTTAAGTAAACTCTGCGGAATCGATACATAGTAATGGTCAGCCACGGTCAGTAAATCAACTCTACATTTGTCAAAAACCTCGCATGTAGTGTTATCCAAAAAGGATTTCAAATCAAATGTAGCCATTTTGAACTACCACGAAAACACAAGAGCCAACAAATAGCAAACACTAATGCTACATCAGCAGCTATGATGCTCAACACTGAACTAGACCACTACAACAATCTACACGAGCGGCATGGGTGTCAGTAAAGACAGATCCCAGTTGAGCCCCCACTTATATTACAAATCCCTTTGGCCCTGCAGTCTAGGGGGGATGGAAACGAGACCCGCAACTTAACTCTTGCAAATTATAACAGTGAAAAGGAACAGTGAGAACAACAACCACAGACAACTTAAGTCTACCGTCAAACACTCATGGTTTATTTTTAAAACAGATGGTAAAGGGGGGTGGGAAAAGGGGCTGAGCTGGACCCAAGGAAATAAATAACATTATCCAAAAACACCCCTAAGCTAGACTACCTGCTTCAACAACAGCTAGCTCACTAACCAATAAAATACAATGGGTAGTCCACCCAGTTCTAACTAGTGTTGTTTAGACAATATTTACCTACGGGTAGTGTATAATGGATAAAGTGACATGTAGTTGCAAAAACAAAAGAGAGAACTGATTGGGATACTTTTAAACCAAGGGAAAGGGGATGTGATTGGGTAAGGGAAAGGAGCAGGTGTCTCCTGATTGCCGACTGATTGGTGACTGATTGGCGACACCTGTGAATAAGGGAGAAGGAAAGAAAATACACACAGGTTACACACAGGATACCTGTAGCCGTAACAATGATAATTGCCAAAAATTGTTCATGTAGACTTTTCCAAGTAACATGAATTGAATTTCAATTTACACTACAGTCTAACCACACAACAACATTCCTATAATTCACCTAATGTGACAACATCCTCTACCACCCTCACAGCTGAATAATTCAAGACTATAACATGAAAAATCCTGTTTGTTGATATACCATCAGAGTCTGGCCATAACAATGTGAGACTACAACAATAACACCAGTCTGTTGACAGCCTCAGTGTGAGGGGATGGACGGCAGTGTGTGAAACCATTCTGCTCCCACTGTTCACAAGTGAAATAGAGTGTTGGCATTGATTTAGTTAGTGACAGTTGGGGGTTTGGAGGCATTAAGGAGAACAGGCTTATTCTAATGAGCTTGGGATTGACTGTCTGGGTTGTCTGTTTAACCCTCTCTGGGCCTGGGATGCCCCAAATCCACATGCACACACACCACACACATCCCAAACAATGACCCCAACACCTGGACTTATTATGTCCATTGAGACGTAATTGATTTGAAATGGCTGCTACAGTAAAAAGACTGGGTTGATATTTCTAAAATAGTTATAGTTATAGGTCAAATGTGATTCTTGATCATACATTCTTGATCATGTATTTAATATTGTGCATATTCAAATGTAGTGTTGTGTGCTCATACAGATGGATCATTAAAAAGGCTGAGAATTCATGTGATACAATGCTGAATGTTCTAAACATTCAAAGACAGCAAAACCAAGATAGGAGCCTGGTGCAGAATCTAAATCTAAGAATCCCTCCCTGATGGACGCTATCAAATACACTATTGTCTTTCCTCAACATTCCTCTGTGTCTCACTGTATGTAGAGCAGTACTGTACAACCCCCTGTCTCTACTCCTCAATACAACTCCTGTTAATGGTCTAGTCTGTGCTGATCTCATCTCATAGGCTCTCTTGAAACCCTCTTGTCTTCAACTGTAAAACCCTGGTATTCTCTTAATCTGCACAATCAGTGCTGTGGCCCCCTTACCATCCCCCCTCATCCCCTCTTCATAGCTCTGTGATTGTAATGTAGATTGTGGTGTCTATCTGGGATAACCGGATTTCCCTTTGTATTTACCCTACTTTCTCCCTATTGGCTGGGCTTGAGGAAGGGGGGGAAGCAGAGTCTCTCAGCAGGGTGTGGTGGTGGAGTTTGGCTACAAAGACTGACCTGTTCTCCCTTGTTTCCCCTCTCTCCTTCCCTTTGGAGGGTGGTTGTGTGAAGTCTGCTACTGTGCATCATTGTTGTAGACATACTATCTCTTATAGTATCTTCTAATTTCCAGGATGGTTGTGGGGTGTTGTGTTGATAGTTGGTCTGATGGCGGTTGAATCTCCCTCTTGTATTGACCCAACTCTGCCTCTGTTATATAGTGCTGGTTGTGTGGTGTGGCTGAGATTGCCACTGGACCTCCCACTATCTCCCCTACTCTGCTCCCATAGGTTGAGGAGTATGATGAAGTAGGATGTTCGTAGAGACGACAGGGTAGTTGGTTTAGTTGAATTGGAATGGAATTGACCACAACCGTGATCCAAATGTAGATTAGAAGCTGAGCAAAAATAACTAGCAATGTCTGCTCTTGCTCTGTGGTTTCTGCTCCACAGGTTTCACCCTGCATACCTCCTCGCTCCAGGTACAAGCCCTTAGGCATAGCTCTGATCTAGGATTAGATTACCTTGACTTTCACAAGTTCTTACACAAAACCTCACCTTTAGATCAGAGTCTAGGACAGGGGTGTCAAACTCATTCCACAGACAGCCTAGTTTCTGAAGGTTTTTGTTATTTCCTTTCAATTAAGACCTAGACAACAGGGTGAGGGGAGTTCCTTACTAATTAGTGACCTTAATTCATCAATCAAGTACAAGGGAGGAGCGAAAACCCACAGACACTCAGAACTCTGTGGAATGAGTTTGATGTGGTCTAGGAGAAGACAATGTAAACATCAACTTAGATCAGAGTCTAGGAGAAGACAATGTAAACATCAACTTAGATTAGAGTCTAGGAGAAGACAATGTAAACATCACCTTAGATCAGAGTCTAGGAGAAGACAATGTAAACATCACCTTAGATCAGAGTCTAGGAGAAGACAATGTAAACATCACCTTAGATCAGAGTCTAGGAGAAACTTCACATTGTCCTGAACCACCTACAGTAAGTACACTGATTGATGAAAAAGGAAGCTTCAGTGAACATGAGCATGTCTGACAACTGTTCAACCATTGGCTGGCTCTCCCACAGACTGGAGGGGGGGTGTTTGGTGAGGTGATGTTCCCTCACTCCCTCTCTCCCTTGCTCCCTCCCTCCCTGCCTCCTCAGCAGGGTTGTTCTGAAACATCTTATCTTTCTTCCCTGGCTTCCAGTGTGTAAGAAGGAGTGGTAGACGGACAACATTTCAGTTGCAATAGCCATCACCCAGCACCACATACAGCATAAGGCTTTGTTTACTCATAGTATTTATCATTGGTCCGCCACTGGTGTGGAAATGTGGAAATGTGGAATATGTCTATCACTTACACACCTTTGATATTCTAACCCTTCTCTTCACTTAGTTCCTTTCAACAGGGTGGAGGAGGGGGGGTTAGGCGATAGAGTATGGCTGCCATGGTGACCGTGCCCAGCTACACCCCTTCGCTATGGGTGAGGATGTGCCACGCCCTCCCCCGGCTGGACCTCACCATGACGATGAGAGACAACTTCTTCATCCCCGACAGCTGGGAGTACCAACAGGTAACAGAAAACGCCCACAGCCAATCACATCCATCGCAAACTACAACTGGCCAATCATACAGCACGACTGATTGATTCATATTTATCTCAAGTTTTCTCTTGGTTCAAACAACAAGATCGACAATAAAAGACAGCTAAGATTCAATGGAAAATATGTATTGCACTTGGTAAGAATGAGAACCAAGTCTGATACCGCAATGATACAGAATCCCCCCACCCCTCATGTTAAATACTGCCCCATAAAGATCCCTCTCTGTTTTGCACAGCGGCATCTGCAGAATCCTACTGGTATTATTAGAGCATTTAAACAGCTTATTCATGCTAGTGGTGCAAGTGGCCTAGTTATTGACAGGGAAATGAGCCCAGACCACTCAGAAGAATCTTGACCTGGATTTCAAGTCATCAGAAATATTACACCACCTGGCTGTCTCTCCTCAAAACTGTTAGCACTTAATTACACTGTTCTGTTCCCATCTCCACCACAGTTCAGTTTACATCCCTCAGCTCCACTACAGACTCCATCTTATTTCACATTCATTCTCATCATCGGCATGCAATTGTAAAAGTTCCACAGTACGGTTTGAGTAGGATTTGGTTTGAGTGTTTTAATCTGGAGACACTGTAGTAGCAGCAAAATGTTGTATTGTCAAAATGTTTGTTGTGGTGTTGTTCATTTCTAGGTTTCACCATTCCCTTCCAGTCGCTCTACGTCCCTACTCCCTACGTCACACACATTGCATGTTTACAACATGTCTATGGTACCTAGAGAGATTCTCAAATGATCCGCCAGTAGAGAAAGACAAAAAAAATGGAAAGCACTTGGAGAGAGGATGAGTAACGTGAGGAGGTCGTGGGGAACAGAAGACAGGACAGAAAGAGAGAGGGAGTAAAAAGGAGCGGATGAGTAATGTGAGGAGGTCGTGGGGAACAGAAGACAGGACAGAAAGAGAGAGGGAGTAAAAAGGAGAGGATGAGTAACGTGAGGAGGTCGTGGGGAACAGAAGACAGGACAGAAAGAGAGAGGGAGTAAAAAGGAGAGGATGAGTAACGTGAGGAGGTCGTGGGGAACAGAAGACAGGACAGAAAGAGAGAGGGAGTAAAAGGAGAGGATGAGTAACGGAGGAGGTAACAGAAGACAGGAGAAAGAGGGAGTAAAAAGGATGAGTAACGTGAGGAGGTCGTGGGGAACAGAAGACAGGACAGAAAGAGAGAGGGTAAAAGGAGAGGATGAGTAAAAAGACAGGAGAGGATGAGTAACGTGAGGAGGTCGTGGGGAACAGAAGACAGGACAGAAAGAGAGTAAAAAGGAGAGGATGAGTAACGTGAGGAGGTAGTGGGGAACAGAAGACAGGACAGAAAGAGAGTAAAAAAAGGAGAGGATGAGTAACGTGAGGAGGTAGTGGGGAACAGAAGACAAGACAGAAAGAGAGTAAAAAGGAGAGGATGAGTAACGTGAGGAGGTCGTGGGGAACAGAAGACAGGACAGAAAGAGAGTAAAAAGGAGAGGATGAGTAACGTGAGGAGGTCGTGGGGAACAGAAGACAGGACAGAAAGAGAGTAAAAAGGAGAGGATGAGTAACGTGAGGAGGTCGTGGGGAACAGAAGACAAGACAGAAAGAGAGTAAAAAGGGATAGAGAAAGTGAGGGTGCCAGTGAATGTATTTAAGTAGGTCACAGATTATTAATAGAGTTGCAGTGGCGTGGATAGAAAGAAAGAGAGAGGGAAGAGGGAAAGGGGAGGGTGAGGGGGAGAGAGGGGGAGGAAGAGGGAGGGGGAGAGGGGAGGGGGAGGGAGAGGGAGGGAGAGGGGGGAGAGAGGGGAGGGAGGTGAGAGAGAGAGGAGGGAGTGAGAGAGAGAGGGAGGGAGGGAGAGAGAGAGGGAGGAGAGAGGGGGGAGTGAGAGAGAGAGGGAGGAGAGAGAGGGGAGTGGGGAAGAGGGGGAGTGGGGAAGAGGGGGGAGGAGAGGGAGTGAGAGAGGGAGTGGAGGAGAAAGAAAGTAGGCAAGGGAGGAGGGGGAACATGGATGGGTGGGGGGGCTATAGAGAGCAGGAGAGAGGGATAAGAAAGGGATAAGAGGTGGAGGAGAGGAAAGGGAGGGAGACAGGCAGATGGAGAGGGATAATGCTGTAGATATGTGTTCTGGCTAAATGCACTCTCCAGTAAAGTTGAGTATGATAAATATTAGTATGTCAGAGTGCAGGCTGAAGATGAGATGCAGGAGAGATGTGACAGGGGTTAGTAACGTTAATGTTCACTACAGCTTGCAGCTGAGGTAGTAGTGTGACGATACAAGGTAGCTTTTAACCCTTAATCATGTTCAGTATGTTAAACAGTCAGGAATGATATTATTACATTCAATTACTGGTTAATGAATGCAGTAGGTATGCTCTTCTGAATGGAGTCATACAGATTAGTGTGTGTGTGTGGGGGGGGGGGCCTCCAGCTTTTTAGTTGATGTCCCCTGGAAAACTTTATGTTCTAATCACCTTTCACTTCCACTGCTTGGGTAGGTAGGACTGTACGCCATTTGTCACGGTGGAATTATAGGACCAAAGAATATTGTGGTCCTTTGTAGCTCAGTTGGTAGAGCATTGTGCTTGTAATGCCAGGGTAATGGGTTTGATTCCCGGGATCACCCATACGTAAAATGTATGCACGCATGACTGTAAGTTGCTTTGCATAAAAGTTGTGATTTTAGGTATCACAATATCAACCTGTTATTTAGCTATTTTGCATAAATACACTGTATGGATTCTTTCAGAATATTGAGGTTCCCATGATGAAGGCTGGGAATACACTAAAGTCCTCATGACTAACACGTGCACCTCCCAGCTGCTCTGAATCCCTGTTGTTATCCATAACACAGTATATTGACACATTTACCCAGCCCTAGCTGCTACAGTCTGGCCTCAATATTTGACTCTCAAATGGTGTGGAGGAGGCTCATGGGAGTTTCTGAAATACAATTCTATCCCGCCTGCAAAAATATGTTGAACCAACATTTTATCAATGTCATCTGTCAACAATTTTAGGTTAATTGTTTGTTTTTTGAAAATGAAGAAATGAAACGTACACATTTGAACCAGATTTCCACCGTAAATCAACAACAGAATTTCAAGGGTTGATTTATTCACGTTAGCAATGCAATTAAATATAAACCGAATATGGACATTGATTTTACATTATGTCAGGTTTTTGCCCAGAGGGATAATGTTACTTAGAAATGCATTTTCCATTATGCAGTCAAGTACAATGACAGTGTTGCTCATCAGTCTGTAATGTGCTGTGTTTAATTTGATTTACTCTCTCAGACTCTACTGGTCCTCTCTAGTCTCTCGGCCATTGCTCTCGTTCTCTCCCTCCTCGTCATTATCTCCTTCCTTATACACTACTGCTGCTGTCGCCGTGGTGACCGGAGCGAGGGATCTGAGGAAGAGGAGGAGGATGAAGAGGGCAGCACGGGCCATGGCTATGGAGGCAAGAAAGGGCAGGGTATCTGCTGCGTCACCTGGGTGTCAGTGGCGGCTGTCACACTGTGCTGGTGAGTAAGAGAGGTTATTGTGATGTCACTGCAAGGGTCAATGTGATGTCATTATGAGGGTCATTGTGACCTCTTTATGCAGGCCATTGGGATGTTGTGATGTCATGAGGGTCATTGTGATGTCCTGTCGTCTTTGTGACATCAGTGTCATGAGTGTTGTATTCATGAACTGTGACCAAACCATATGACCATTTGTCACAAGGATGGAGGAAAGGGAATCCTTTTTATAATACAGAGGTACTATCTTCTAACTTTCATTATTTCCCAATGGTCCAATAACCATGTGTGAGTTTTGATGGAAGTTATTTTCAGAGCACTGTAGAAAGAAAGTGTCCAGTCCCTGCTTTACAATGGGTTAGTATTTTGCTCACGGCAATATCTGACACAGGCAGTTGACCTAACTGACCGTGGTCAAGTTGTCGTTTGACCACAGGGACCAGGCCACTGAGGTTAGGTGTTTGGGCTTGTGGCAGCATGTTTGTGGTTTGGAAATTGATTTGTGGTTTCCTATCACCGTGACGATGATGTCAGAAGTTCCATCTCAGTGTATTGAATCCTCTCTCCTCTGTTCCCTCTCTGGTGACTATGCTGTCATCCACTGTCATGAGGGCGTTTAGTCACATTGTGACAGGATGTTCATTTTAAGTTTGCATGAGGATATTGCAGCAGGTATTCAAATCTGACCCTACGAGGTCCGGAGTACTGCTGGTTGTCTGTTCTACCTGATTATTAATTGCACCCACCTGGTGTCCCAGGTCTTAATCAGTCCCTGATTCGAGGAGAAGAATGAAGTGGAACTGGTTTAGCGGTCCAGATTATAATTTGCAGGGTTTACTGAGCCAGATTGGGTTGTCATATAGAAAACCCACAGTTAAACACCTTCAGCTCTGACACTGCATGATGTTGGATGTCCCCTCCCGTCTCAGCAGCATAGCGTTGTCACATGTTATCGGATTGCATTGTCAGCCTGAGTTGATGTCACTGCTTTATCAAACAGCACAATGTGCTCCAGATCTGATTTCTGCTTCAGTGATGTCATCATTATGCAGGTGTTTGTGTTATGGTGGTCCTGTTCCCCCCCCCTGCGGCCGTGATGATGTCATCTCTCTCTCTGATACACGACCTTGCTGTTTAGATGAAAAAGGGGAGACATGGTAGTAGACATCTTAGTTTTAGAAATGCATTGTGGGAAAATCTCAAATTACACCCTATTCTTCAAGTTGTGCATCAGAGCACATATGAGACACACATGATGCTGTCATAGAAAACATACAGTCAAACGTGTATGAAACACCCCCTCCTCTTTTTCCCGCTTTCTAATCTGGGTCACATACTTTGTGGGAGATTGGGTCATACCATTGCTCTCGGGTGCGAGGGGATTTGGTGAACATCTGGCCTAAGCTTTAATCTGAATATTTGAATAACAGAGAGATATATATGTGATTATTTTTTATGTTTCTAATATCACACCAACTGAAGACTGCAGATGCAGACACTGCTAAGACTCTTCAAAGTTATCTGTATGTTTTCCTGTGGTCGGTCGGTCGTTCGTTCATTCATCCATTTCTCACATTTCACATCACTCTCACCAGTTCCATCTTGTTGTGTAAAATGAATTTAATATGTACATACAGTACAAACTGAATGAAATATGAATCTCTCTCCCTCAATCCCTGTTCCCCTTTTTGCAGTGTTGCCATAGGCGTTGGTTTCTATGGCAACAGCGAGGCTAATGATGGGATATATCAGTTGACCTCATCTCTTCTCACAGCCAATTACACACTGGCTTCCATCAATCTGCTGGTGAGTACTCTAGCTCCTCCCTCCCAGCAAATTTCAGGTGTGTGTGTGTGTGTGTGTGTGTGTGTGTGTGTGTGTGTGTGTGTGTGTGTGTGTGTGTGTGTGTGTGTGTGTGTGTGTGTGTGTGTGTGTGTGTGTGTGTGTGTGGTAGATATATTGGTGGAGAGGGAGAGAAAGTGGGGTGTAAACTTGTCAGGTGTGATATGGATCTGTCTGTCCTCATGCGGTCACTCAGTGGTTAATATGTCTGTCCTCATGCGCTCACTCAGTGGTTTATCTCTCTGTCCCCATGCGGTCACTCAGTGGTTAATATGTCTGTCCCCATGCGATCACTCAGTGGTTAATATGTCTGTCCCCATGCGGTCACTCAGTGGTTAATATGTCTGTCCCCATGCGGTCACTCAGCGGTTTATATGTCTGTCCCCATGCGGTCACTCAGTGGTTAATATGTCTGTCCCCATGCGGTCACTCAGTGGTTAATATGTCTGTCCCCATGCGGTCACTCAGTGGTTAATATGTCTGTCCCCATGTGGTCACTCAGTGGTTTATCTGTCTGGGTGATGGATGCCCTCTTTGTACATTGTTTTTTCCACAGAGAGGTGGAGGTTATAAGTCATACAATCAACCATGAGATTCATTGTATGACTGATAACCTCCACCTCTCTGTCCTGCCCCACCCCTCCCTCTCTGCCTCCCCAGGTTTCAGACACAATCTCTGGGCTACAGCAGTCCATCGCTGGGCCCCTGACTACTATGGAGGAGCTGTTTACAGGCAGTAAGCCTTATTTGGTGTCCACCCGGAACTGTAGGAGACTGTCAGAGAACGTGGTGTCCCTGCTCACCTCTCTGACAATGGCTCGCTCCTCTGACGGGGGTGCCTGGAACAGCAGTAACAATAGCGGAGATCCTCCCATAGCAGCCCTCACCCCTGTGCCCCCCTCCATGGCCCCCACAGTGGCACCAGTCGGAGGGGTCATGCCAAGCCCCTTCTCCCCTGGCTGGGCAGCCAACACACTGATGGTCAACGAGGACTACAGGTGAGGGAAGGGAGTGGGAGTGTCTTCTTCTCCAATGTTTTAAATTGGGTGTTAAGAACACACATAGCGTGTGCCAGTATATCACTCCCTTGTGGTTTGCTGAAAGATTGAGTTTTGCGTTCAGCACCATAGAAATGTGTTTGGAAGTGTACTCCCTGCATTGTGTGGTTCTATGGTGTCCCATTGCTGAGATGGCTGTTATCTCCTGGGCTGTAGGTGGCTGTCCTACGTGCTGCTTTTGCTGTTGGACCTCCTAGTGTGTCTGTTCATCCTGCTGGGGCTAGCCAAACAGGCCCGCTGGCTCCTCATCCTGTAAGCACGCACACACACACACACACACACACACACACACAGACACACAGACCGACAGTTAAACCCTGTGTGTTGTATTGCATCGAACAACACTGAGTTTGTAATGCTCTGTGACTCTGTGTTATATAGGCTGTGTAATATATGATGGTTCCTAGGAGGTGTGTTTGGTGTTTCGCTGACCTCTATGTGTGTGTGGTTTTTCTCCTCCCAGGATGACGGTGCTGGCCTGGCTGGCTCTGTTCCTGAGCTGGGGATCCCTGGGCCTGGAGACTGCTACTGTGGTGGTGAGTACTGACGGATAAAGGGAGGAGAGGTGGAGGGGTGGTGTGTGTTGTTGAGGGGAAGGGAGGGAGTTGATCGTTCATGGCTGGCTAGAGAGTATCTCAGGAATGTCTTAAAGAAGTCCCGGCCAGAGCAGAACAGAATGGCTGTGTACTTCTGTTGGTGTCTGTCTGCATGTGTGTGTATGTGTTTCTGTATTGCATTCAGTGTGTCTCTGTGCCCCTTGTGCTAAACTGTGAAAAGACTGGCCTCCTAGGGAACACTGCAGTCATGGCAGGGGACCAAGAAGGAGGGAAAATGGGGCAGAAATTAGTGTGTAGGTGTGTTCTGTGTATTTTCTGTGTGTTTGTGAGCAGTGTGTGGGCGCGTTGTATGTGTGTGTGTGGGAGCGCGCGTGTGTGTGGGAGCGCGCTCATGTGTGTGTGTGTGGGAGCGCGTGTGTGTGTGTGGGAGCGCGCGCGTGTGTGTGTGGGAGCGTGGGAGCGTGTGTGTGGGAGCGTGTGTGTGTGTGTGGGAGCGTGTGTGTGTGTGTGTGTGTGTGGGGGAGCGTGTGTGTGTGTGTGGGAGCGTGTGTGTGTGTGGGGAGCGTGCGTGTGTGTGTGTGAGCGTGCGTGTGTGTGGGGAGCGTGCGTGTGTGTGTGAGCGTGCGTGTGTGTGTGGGAGCGTGCGTGCGTGTCTTGTGTGGGAGCGTGCGTGCGTGTGTGTGGGAGCGTGCGTGCGTGTGGCGGCGAGCGTGTGTGTCATGGGCGTGTGTGTGGGCGCGCGCATGTGTGTGTGTGTGTGTGTGTGTGTGTGTGTGTGTGTGTGCGTGTGCGTGTGTAAGTAGTACATGTTAATCCATGGATAGAGTGAGTCCCAGAGGGAGGGAGGGAGAACTTCTCCAAACTTCTCCAAAGACTCACCAGAACCCACAGAGAGAAAGAGAGCCGGTTGGAGAAGGTGTTTGTTTAGGGTGGTGTAGAAATGGGACTAGTGGGACAGCCAGTGACAGTAAAAGCACCATTCGATTCTATACTATGACACATCTTGGCCATTCTATTGATTGATGCCTACCACAACACCACAGACCACAACACCACAGACCACAACACCACAGACCACAACACCACAGACCACAACACCACAGACCACAACACCACAGACCACAACACCACAGACCACAACACCACAGACCACAACACCACAGACCACAACACATCATTACAGCAAAGCAACAAATTATTATGGCATTTCAATTCAGGTTAAATAAAAAAATAATATAAACATTTGGAGGGAATAGAGAACATAGAGATCTTTATTCAATATTGCTTTGATAAAGAATTGGCAGTGGGGGCCTCCCGGGTGGCGCAGTGTGCCTGCAGCTCTGTGTCATCAGAGACTGGGTTCGCTCCCAGGTTGGGTTGTGTATCGGAGGACGCATGACTTTCAACCTTCGT
Source organism: Oncorhynchus tshawytscha (assembly GCF_018296145.1). Taxonomy (NCBI): domain Eukaryota; kingdom Metazoa; phylum Chordata; class Actinopteri; order Salmoniformes; family Salmonidae; genus Oncorhynchus; species Oncorhynchus tshawytscha. The sequence goes on from NC_056431.1 coordinate 5,073,363, forward strand.
CTCTCCCGAGCCCGTATGGGCGTTGTAGCGATGAGACAAGATAGTAGCTACTAAAAACAATTGGATACCATGAAATTGGGGAGAAAAAGGGGGTAAAAAAAATGTGTATATATATAAAATAAAATAAATGGCAGCGAGCCAAGAATATAGAAATGTTGATGACATTTGCTGAGAACTGCCAAGGAGTGTTCTTTCTTGCAACTGTCCCATTCCAAATCCATGCCTTGGAAGTTTGTCAGGAGAGAGGGGCAGTGGGGGGGAGACATTTGTGTGTGTGTGTGAGCGCCCCTGTGCGCGCCCCTGTGTCTATGAAAGAAGGTTGAAAGGCCTGGAGGGAGAGTGCTTCAAGCAGACCAGTGTCATGTGGAGCTGGCTGGAGATGTCTCAGAGCCCGTCCAGCGGTCCACACAGAGCCCTTCTGTCCCTGGCCACTGACAGACAAAACAATGACCCAGCTGTGGGTCTAAACTGCCCTGGACCGACTCTATCTCTCTGTGTGTCTGGGTCTCTCACTCCCTCTCCTGGCCAGACTGACCCTTGTTCTGTGTCTGTGTGCCTGCAGCTCTTTTTACAATGTGGCAGTCAGAAGGGAGGAAAAAGGAAGGGATCGATGTAAATGAAAAGAGAGAGGGGATGATAGTGATAGAGAAAGGGAGGAAACAGTTGAGAGAGGAGAAAAGTGGGATGAGAGAGGGAGAGAGTGAGATGGAAAGAGAAACACAGAGTAGGTCTATACAGTATGGAGAGGGAAAGTAGATCTATACAGTATGGAGAGGGACAGTAGGTCTATATAACATGGGGAGGTACAGTAGGTCTATACAGTATGGAGAGGGACAGTAGGTCTATATAACATGGAGAGGTACAGTAGGTCTATACAGTATGGAGAGGGACAGTAGGTCTATACAGTATGGAGAGGGACAGTAGGTCTATATAACATGGAGAGGTACAGTAGGTCTATACAGTATGGAGAGGGACAGTAGGTCTATACAGTATGGAGAGGGACAGTAGGTCTATACAGTATGGAGAGGGACAGTAGGTCTATATAACATGGAGAGGTACAGTAGGTCTATACAGTATGGAGAGGGACAGTAGGTCTATATAACATGGAGAGGTACAGTAGGTCTATACAGTATGGAGAGGGACAGTAGGTCTATACAGTATGGAGAGGGACAGTAGGTCTATACAGTATGGAGAGGGACAGTAGGTCTATACAGTATGGAGAGGGACAGTAGGTCTATACAGTATGGAGAGGGACAGTAGGTCTATACAGTATGGTCTATACAGTATGGAGAGGTACAGTAGGTCTATACAGTATGGAGAGGTACAGTAGGTCTATACAGTATGGAGAGGTACAGTAGGTCTATACAGTATGGAGGGACAGTAGGTCTATACAGTATGGAGAGGGACAGTAGGTCTATACAGTATGGAGAGGGACAGTAGGTCTATACAGTATGGAGAGGGACAGTAGGTCTATACAGTATGGAGAGGGACAGTAGGTCTATACAGTATGGAGAGGGACAGTAGGTCTATACAGTATGGAGAGGGACAGTAGGTCTATACAGTATGGAGAGGGACAGTAGGTCTATACAGTATGGAGAGGGACAGTAGGTCTATACAGTATGGAGAGGGACAGTAGGTCTATACAGTATGGAGAGGGACAGTAGGTCTATGTATGGAGGTATGGGAGAGGGATAGTAGGTCTATGCAGTATGGAGAGGGACAGTAGGTCTATGCAGTATGGAGAGGGACAGTAGGTCTATGCAGTATGGAGAGGGACAGTAGGTCTATACAGTATGGAGATGGACAGTAGGTCTATGCAGTATGGAGAGGGACAGTAGGTCTATGCAGTATGGAGAGGGACTGTAGGTCTATGCAGTATGGAGATGGACAGTAGGTCTATGCAGTATGGAGAGGGACAGTAGATCTATGCAGTATGGAGAGGGACAGTAGGTCTATACAGTATGGAGAGGGACAGTAGGTCTATGCAGTATGGAGAGGGACAGTAGGTCTATACAGTATGGAGAGGGACAGTAGGTCTATACAGTATGGAGAGGGACAGTAGGTCTATACAGTATGGAGAGGGACAATGGAGGTCTATACAGTATGGAGAGGGACAGTAGGTCTATACAGTATGGAGAGGGACAGTAGGTCTATACAGTATGGAGAGGGACAGTAGGTCTATACAGTATGGAGAGGGACAGTAGGTCTATACAGTATGGAGAGGGACAGTAGGTCTATACAGTATGGAGAGGGACAGTAGGTCTATACAGTATGGAGAGGGACAGTAGGTCTATACAGCATGGAGAGGGACAGTAGGTCTATACAGCATGGAGAGGGACAGTAGGTCTATACAGCATGGAGAGGGACAGTAGATCTATACAACATGGAGAGGGACAGTAGGTCTATACAGTATGGAGAGGGACAGTAGGTCTATACAGTATGGAGAGGGACAGTAGGTCTATACAGTATGGAGAGGGACAGTAGGTCTATACAGTATGGAGAGGGACAGTAGGTCTATACAGTATGGAGAGGGACAGTAGGTCTATACAGTATGGAGAGGGACAGTAGGTCTATACAACATGGAGAGGGACAGTAGATCTATACAGTATGGAGAGGGACAGTAGGTCTATACAGCATGGAGAGGGACAGTAGGTCTATACATCATAGAGAGGGACAGTAGGTCTATACAGGGAGAGGGACAGTAGGTCTATACAGCATGGAGAGGGACAGTAGATCAGCATGGAGAGGGACATATACAACATGGAGAGGGACAGTAGGTCTATACAGTATGGAGAGGGACAGTAGGTCTATACAGTATGGAGAGGGACAGTAGGTCTATACAGTATGGAGAGGGACAGTAGGTCTATACAGTATGGAGAGGGACAGTAGGTCTATACAACATGGAGAGGGACAGTAGGTCTATACAACATGGAGAGGGACAGGGTCTATACAGCATGGAGAGGGACAGTAGATCTATATAACATGGAGAGGGACAGTAGGTCTATACAGTATGAAGAGGGACAGTAGATCTATATAACATGGAGAGGGACAGTAGGTCTATACACTGGAGAGGGACAGTAGGTCTATACAGTAGAGGGACAGGGTCTATACAGTATGGAGAGGGACAGTAGGTCTATACAGTATGGAGAGGGACAGTAGGTCTATACAGTATGGAGAGGGACAGTAGGTCTATACAGTATGGAGAGGGACAGTAGGTCTATACAGTAGGTCTATACAGTGGAGAGGGACAGTAGGTCTATACAGTATGGAGAGGGACAGTAGGTCTATACAACATGGAGAGGGACAGTAGGTCTATACAGCATGGAGAGGGACAGTAGATCTATATAACATGGAGAGGGACAGTAGGTCTATACAGTATGAAGAGGGACAGTAGGTCTATACAGTATGGAGAGGGACAGTAGGTCTATACAGTATGGAGAGGGACAGTAGGTCTATACAGTATGGAGAGGGACAGTAGGTCTATACAGTATGGAGGGAGGGACAGTAGGTCTATACAGTATGGAGAGGGACAGTAGGTCTATACAGTATGGAGAGGGACAGTAGGTCTATACAACATGGAGAGGGACAGTAGGTCTATACAGTATGGAGAGGGACAGTAGGTCTATACAGCATGGAGAGGGACAGTAGATCTATACAACATTGAGAGGGACAGTAGATCTATACAGTATCGATCGGGACAGTAGATCTATACAACATTGAGAGGGACAGTAGATCTATACAGTATGGAGAGGGACAGTAGGTCTATACAGTATGAAGAGGGACAGTAGGTCTATCAGTATGGAGAGGGACAGTAGATCTATACAACATGGAGAGGGACAGTAGGTCTATACATCATGGAGAGGGACAGTAGGTCTATACATCATGGAGAGGGACAGTAGATCTATACAGTATGGAGAGGGACAGTAGGTCTATACAGTATGGAGAGGGACAGTAGGTCTATACAACATGGATACAATATGAAGAGGGACAGTAGGTCTATGCAACATGGAGAGGGACAGTTGATCTATACATCATGGAGAGGGACAGTAGATCTATACATCATGGAGAGGGACAGTAGATCTATACAACATGGAGAGGGACAGTAGATCTATACATCATGGAGAGGGACAGTAGGTCTATACAGCATGGAGAGGGACAGTAGGTCTATACATCATGGAGAGGGACAGTAGGTCTATACAGTATGGAGAGGGACAGTAGGTCTATACAGCATGGAGAGGGACAGTAGGTCTATACATCATGGAGAGGGACAGTAGATCTATACAACATGGAGAGGGACAGTAGATCTATACATCATGGAGAGGGACAGTAGATCTATACATCATGGAGAGGGACAGTAGATCTATACAACATGGAGAGGGACAGTAGGTGTATAGAGTGTGGAGAGGGACAGTAGGTCTATACAGTATGGATTGGGACAGTAGGTCTATACAGTATGGAGAGTACAGTACAACATGTAAAAGTACAGTAGATCTATGCAGCATGTGATTCACTCAGTAAACTAATAGAACAGGCAGTGGGCCAAGTGCTGCAGTCAGATATCTGAGGAGAGACGTGTGTCATTCAGTCAGTGTGTCTCTGTTAACTTTTCCCTTGTGATCTCTCCCTCAATTTCTCTCCCCCTTCACCTCTACCTCTCTCTCTCTTTCTATGTCTTTCTTTCTATATCCCTCTACCTCTCTTCCCCCTCTAACTCTCTCTGCATCTCCAGTCTGTCAGTGACTTCTGTACAGATCCTAACACCTTTGTGCTCAACTCCACCCACTTCAACTCGGGGACCAGCTCAGGTACAGTAGTGCATCGCTGCACACTAACAAAGAGTCTCTGATCATTTCATTCATATAGCCATTCATTTTGATGCTGAAATGCCCTGACACACTTTATTCATTGCTGATTGATGGTCTGCTGCTGTCCTCTGTCCTATCCAGACGTGTTGGATTATTACCTGACCTGCAGCAGACGTATGAACAGCCCTTTCCAGCAGGTAGTAACTGTTCTCTGTAGATGCTGTGTCTCACGTAGTGGTGTTAGGGGATCAGGGTTTCAATAGCACATGGACTCTTCTGAGTGCCCTGAAATTAGTGGGCTGGACCAGTGTAAATATATGGGGGTTTGTATAATTTCTGGGCAGCTCTGTAATTCCAACCCTAGTGGCACTGATATAGGACAGTAAGTAAACTTGTATTTTCTGATAGGTACTGATCAGGATGTTTATAGATTATACAGTGTTAGCATGATGATGCGAAGCAATATTTTCAATGACCTGTTGTCTGCAGCTGCTGACCCAGTCACAGAGGGCCCTTTCCAGCATCCACACACACCTATCCAGCCTGGACCGGAATGCTCTCCCACAGGTCCCCAAGGCAGAGGTACATCACACTGGGCCAGGGTGCAACCCATGACACAAAATGGCTGACAAATACATAAAACACAGTTTATGAAACTGAGTGTGATATTATCCTTACCTCTTGTCATTGTAGAAGTCACTCAGGGAGGTTCAGCAGATTCTCAATGCCACAGAGGGCAACTTTCACCAGCTGGTGGCGCTACTCCACTGTCGAGGTCTCAACAAGGTAGGCCTGGTGTTTAACATGGGGTGTAATGGTCTCTGGTGTGTTCTTGCTGTTTTCTCAAGTCTTTTTGCTCTTTCTGTCTCTGTTTCTTAGGATTATATTGACTCTTTGAAAGGCCTGTGCTCTGACGGGATGGAGGGATTGCTCTACCTCTCTCTCTACTCTTTCCTTTCGGCTCTGGCCTTCACTGCCATCCTCTGTTCCCTGCCCGGCGCCTGGAGAAGCTTCCCCAGGTGTGTGTGGCTGTGTGTGTGTGCGAGAGAGATAGAGAACGAGATATGTTATTGATGTCATAATGTTGTTGCTGAAATTTTCTACATCATAGTTTAACATTTCCTCTGAACATGCTCAGCAGTAAGGTAAGGTTGTACTACAGTGGGGCAAAAAAGTGTTTAGTCACCCACCAATTGTGCAAGTTCTCCCACTTAAAAAGATGAGAGAGGCCTGTAATTTTCATCATAGGTACACTTCAACTATGACAGACAAAATGAGAAAAAAAATCCAGAAAATCACATTGTTGGATTTTTAATTAATTAATTTGCAAATTATGGTGGAAAATAAATATTTGGTCACCTACAAACAAGCAAGGCTCTCACAGACCTGTAACCTCTTCTTTAAGAGGCTCCTCTGTCCTCCACTCGTTACATGTATTCATGGCACCTGTTTGAAATTGTATAAAATACAGTATAAAATACACCTGTCCACAACCTGAAACAGTCACACTCCAAACTCCACTATGGCCAAGACCAAAGAGCTGTCAAAGGACACCAGAAACAAAATTGTAGACCTGCACCAGGCTGTGAAGACTGAATCTGCAATAGGTAAGCAGCTTGGTTTGAAGAAATCAACTGTGGGAGCAATTATTAGGAAATGGAAGACATACAAGCCCACTGATAATCTCCCTCGATCTGGGGCTCGATCTGGGGCTCCATCTCACCCCGTGGGGTCAAAATGATCACAAGAACGGTGAGCAAAAATTCCAGAACCACACGGGGGGACCTAGTGAATGACCTGCAGAGAACTGGGACCAAAGTAATAAAGCCTACCATCAGTAACACACTACGCCGCCAGGGACTCAAATCCTGCAGTGCAAGACGTGTCCCCCTGCTTAAGTCAGTACATGTCCAGGCCCGTCTGAAGTTTGCTAGAGAGCCTTTGGATGATCCAGAAGAAGATTGGGAGAATGCCATATGGTCAGATGAAACCAAAATATAACTTTTTGGTAAAAACTCAACTTGTCGTGTTTGGAGGACAAAGAATGTTGAGTTGCATCCAAAGAACACCATACCTACTGTGAAGCATGAGGGTGGAAACATCATGCTTTGGGGCTGTTTTTCTGCAAAGGGACCAGGACGACTGATCCGTGTAAAGGAAAGAATGAATGGGGCCATGTATCGTGAGATTTTGAGTGAAAACCTCCTTCCATCAGCAAGGGCATTGAAGATGAAACGTGGCTGGGTCTTTCAGCATGACAATGATCCCAAACACACCCCCCGGGCAACGAAGGAGTGGCTTCATAAGAAGAATTTCAAGGTCCTGGAGTGGCCTAGCCAGTCTCCAGATCTCAACCCCATAGAAAATCTTTGGAGGGAGTTGAAAGTCCGTGTTGCCCAGCAACAGCCCCAAAACATCACTGCTCTAGAGGAGATCTGCATGGAGGAATGGGCCAAAATACCAGCAACAGTGTGTGAAAACCTTGTGAAGACTTACAGAAAACGTTTGACCTCTGTCATTGCCAACAAAGGGTCTATAACAAAGTATTAAAAAACTTTTGTTATTGACCAAATACTTATTTTCCACCATAATTTGCAAATTAATTAATAAAAAATCCTACAATGTGATTTTCTGGATTTTTTTTCTAATTTTGTCTGTCATAGTTGAAGTGTACATATGATGAAAATTACAGGCCTCTCTCATATTTTTAAGTGGGAGAACTTGCACAATTGGTGGCTGACTAAATCCTTTTTTTGCCCCACTGTATATAGAGGTGCATCTCTAGGTGTGGGTTGACGTACTGTATGGGTATGTAATTCACTACTGTACCTCCAGGTCTGTCAGAGCTTCTGTCTGTGTGTCTGTCTGTAGTAAACAGCTTCCAACTGTGTCACAGCCAGAAACATGAAGGGAAAAACAGATTCAGGGATGAACAAGGGGATTCATTTTTTCTATTTGCGAATATCGATGTAAAATTAACAGGAGGTCTGTATTCCAAAGGACATTGCTGAATGCACCATCACAAACCCATTAATTGAACAGATAAAAAAATATATATATATATAGTACTGTGCAAAAGTTTGAGGCAGGTGTGAAAAAATGCTGTAAAGTAAGAATGCTTTAAAATAAATAGACATGTTAATAGTTTAGATTTATCAATTAACAAAATGCAAAGTGAGCGAACAGAAGAAAAATCTACATCAAATAAATATTTGGTGTGACCACCCTTTGCCTTCAAAACAACATAAATTCTTCTAAACTGTACACTTACAGATTTTGAAGGAACTCGGCAGGTAGGCTGGCCCAAACGTCTTGGAGAACTAACCACAGTTTTTCTGTGGATTTAGGCAGCCTCAGGTGCTTCTCTCTCTTCATGTAATCCCAGCCAGACTCGATTATGTTGAGATCAGGGCTCGGTGGGGGCCGTACCATCACTTCCAGGACTCCTTGTTCTTCTTAACGCTGAAGATAGTTCTTAATGACTTTCGCTGTATGTTTGGGGTTGTTGTCATGCTGCAGATTACATTTGGGGCCAATCAGATGCTTCCCAGATGGTATTGCATGATGGATAAATATCTGCCTGTACTTCTCAGTATTGAGGAGACCATTAATTCTGAACAAATCCCCAACATTTGCAGAAATGAATTGATGATAATTAGCACCTGTTTGGTATAATTGTTTAATCATACACCTGACTATATGCCTACAAAATCCTTGACTTTGTGCAAGTGTACCTACAATAATTGATGCTGTTTTGAAGGCAAAGCATACCAAATATGGATTTGATTTAGATTTTTCTTCTGTTCACTCACTTTGCATTTTGTTTATTGATAAATATAATCTATTAACATGTCTATTTTTTAAAGCATTCTTACTTTACAGCATTTTCTCACACCTGCCTAAAACTTTTACACAGTACTGTATATTACTATTTTACATGTTTTTGTGTTGTATTCTTGTACAGTACGGTAAAAGTACACAGATGTTGTGGCTGTCTTCCACACATGTACAGTGTGTTCCGTATCTGTTCCATAGGATTTCACAGGTTCATACAAAGTGTTACCAAAACCCCTAATTGTTGTTCTCATGAGTTCTCCTCTCCCCCCTCTCTGACGGGCGACAGTGATTCCGAGGAGTATGAAGATTCGGACAGCGAGAGCGAGGACCCCTTCACTTCCCATCAGGCACGTAGACAGCCGGCCGCGGGGTCTCAGCGAGGGGCCTTGCCCCCCTTCTATAATTACCAGGGAGCCGGGTGGACTCCTCCCTTTTCTAGCGCGCCACCCCTCCCGTGAGTAACACAGACACACAGACACACAGACAGACAGACAGAGTTGCCTCAGAGAGACCCCCGGGAATAAGATGACGTTTCCCCCAGTCACTGATCCAAGGTCAGTTTTTTTTTTTTTTTTTACAATAGTGGTTGAGGATGAAGACTTGGGGGAGGTTAAGCTGATCCTAGATCTGTGCCTTGGTGTAACTTCAACTCAAAGCTCCCAACTGAAGCCAACAAGATCAGGACACTCATATAGGCCCAGTATAGAGTAGTGGAGCGTGCATGAACACACACAGACCTACTGACTAAGTCTGTTATGTTAACGAGCATAAGTGAAGGTTAGGTACAAAACAGAGACACAGAGGTTTTAGCACAGCTTGAAAAGACACACATATTTACTTCACCACACCCTGTAATGTTAGTATACATGAACACATGGCAAACGTTTGACATTGGAAATACATTGGATATAGTTCTACCTCACACCCACCCAGACATGTACAGTGATGGAGTAGTCAGAACCACTCTGCCTCCATATAGACACATACGGATCGCTTCGTCAGGGAAGCAAACACACGCAATGCAGACAGACACACAGACAGATCTACTGTGGATCGCAGGGTAGGCAGAGAAACAGACACACAGATAGGTCTGCTGTGGACTGCATGGTAGGCAGAGAAACAGACACACAGACAGATCTACTGTGGACCGCAGGGTAGGCAGAGAAACAGACACACAGACAGGGCTACTGTGGACTGCAGGGTAGGCAGAGAAACAGACCCACAGATAGGTCTGCTGTGGACTGCATGGTAGGCAGAGAAACAGACACACAGACAGATCTACTGTGGACCACAGGGTAGGCAGAGAAACAGACACACAGACAGGGCTACTGTGGACTGCAGAGAAACAGACACACAGACAGGGCTACTGTGGACTGCAGAGAAAACAGACACACAGATAGGGCTACTGTGGACTGCAGGGTAGGCAGAGAAACAGACACGCAGATAGGTCTGCTGTGGACTGCAGGGTAGGCAGAGAAACAGACCCACAGATAGGTCTGCTGTGGACTGCATGGTAGGCAGAGAAACAAACACACAGGTAGGTCTACTGTGGACTGCAGGGTAGGCAGAGAAACAGACACGCAGATAGGTCTGCTGTGGACTGCAGGGTAGGCAGAGAAACAGACACGCAGATAGGTCTGCTGTGGACTGCATGGTAGGCAGAGAAACAAACACACAGGTAGGTCTACTGTGGACTGCAGGGTAGGCAGAGAAACAGACACGCAGATAGGGCTACTGTGGACTGCAGGGTAGGCAGAGAAACAGACACGCAGATAGGGATACTGTGGACTGCAGGGTAGGCAGAGAAACAGACACGCAGATAGGGCTACTGTGGACTGCAGGGTAGGCAGAGAAACAGACACGCAGATAGGGCTACTGTGGACTGCAGGGTAGGCAGAGAAACAGACACGCAGATAGGTCTGCTGTGAACTGCAGGGTAGGCAGAGAAACAGACACACAGATGGAGAACAGACACACAGACAGGGCTACTGTGGACTGCAGGGTAGGCAGAGAAACAGACACACAGACAGGTCTACTGTGGACTGCAGGGTAGGCAGAGAAACAGACACACAGACAGGGCTACTGTGGACTGCAGGGTAGGCAGAGAAACAGACACACAGACAGGTCTACTGTGGACTGCAGGGTAGGCAGAGAAACAGACACAGGCAAGGCTACTGTGGATCGTAGGGTAGGCAGAGAAACAGACACACAGACAGGGCTACTGTGGACTGCAGGGTAGGCAGAGAAACAGACACACAGATAGAGCTACTGTGGACTGCAGGGTAGGCAGAGAAACAGACACAACTCCAGAAGTCTGTCTTTCTGTGTGTCTGTCTATCGGTCTGTCGCGCCTTCCAAGACAGACACAGACCGGTCCGATCGATCACTCACAGATCTTGAGTGTGTTTCAAATGACACCCTATTCACCATATAGTGCACTACTTGGGGCTAAGTGTCCAAAAGTAGTGCACTATATGGGGAATAGGGTGTCATTTGAGACACAGGCCTTAATACTGCGGCGATATGAGGCTCAGGTTGACCTAGGTAAACCCCATCACTCCCACCCACCATCCACACTGTGGTGTCCAAGTCTCACGTTATCAAGTCTCTCAAATTACTCTCACCTCTCACCCTTTCTGTCTCTGTCCTTTATTATTTCTTTATCACTCTCTCTCACTCTCTCACTCTCTCTCTGTCTTTCACTCCCTCTCACTGTCTCTTCCTCTCTCTCACTCTCTCTCGGTCTTTCACTCCCTCTCACTGTCACTTCCTCTCTTTCACTCCCTCTCACTGTCTCTTCCTCTCTTTCACTCTCTCTCTCGGTCTTTCACTCCCTCTCACTGTCTCTTCCTCTCTCTCACTGTCTCTTCCTCTCTTTCACTCCCTCTCACTGTCACTTCCTCTCACTCTCTCTCGGTCTTTCACTCCCTCTCACTGTCACTTCCTTTCACTCTCTCTCACTGTCTCTTCCTCTTTCACTCTCTCTCACTGTCACTTCCTCTCTCTCACTCCCTCTCACTGTCACTTCCTCAATCTCACTCCCTATCACTGTCTCTTCCTCTCTTTCACTCTCTCTCACTGTCTCTTCCTCTCTTTCACTCCCTCTCACTGTCACTTCCTCTCTTTCACTCCTTCTCACTGTCTCTTCCTCTCTCTCACTCCCTCTCACTCTCTCTCGGTCTTTCACTCCCTCTCACTGTCTCTTCCTCTCTTTCACTCTCTCACTGTCTCTTCCTCTCTTTCACTCTCTCTCACTGTCTCTTCCTCTCTTTCACTCCCTCTCACTGTCACTTCCTCTCACTCTCTCTCGGTCTTTCACTCCCTCTCACTGTCACTTCCTCTCACTCTCTCTCGGTCTTTCACTCCCTCTCACTGTCACTTCCTCTCACTCTCTCTCGGTCTTTCACTCCCTCTCACTGTCACTTCCTCTCACTCTCTCTCACTGTCTTTCCTCTCTTTCCTCTCTCACTGTCACTCCCTCTCTCGGTCTTTCTCCCTCTCACTGTCTTTCTCTTTCCTCCCTCTCACTCTCTCTCGCTCTTTCACTCCCTCTCACTGTCTCTTCCTCTCTTTCACTCTCTCTCACTGTCTCTTCCTCTCTTTCACTCTCTCTCACTGTCTCTTCCTCTTTCACTCCCTCTCACTGTCTCTTCCTCTCACTCTCTCGGTCTTTCACTCTCTCTCACTGTCACTTCCTCTCTCTCACTCCCTCTCACTGTCACTTCCTCTCTCACTCCCTCTCAATGTCTCCCTCTCTCACTGTCTCTTCCTCTCTCTCACTGTCTCTTCCTCTCTCTCACCCTCTCACTCTCTCACTCTCACTGTCTCTTCCTCTCTTTCACTCACTCTCTTCTCACTGTCTCTTCCTCTCTCTCACTCCCTCTCACTCTCTCTCGGTCTTTCACTCTCACTGTCTCTTCCTCTCTTTCACTCTCCCTCTCACTGTCTCTTCCTCTCTTTCTTTCACTGTCTCTTCCTCTCTTTCACTCTCTCTCACTGTCTCTTCCTCTCTTTCACGCCCTCTCACTGTCACTTCCTCTCACTCTCTCGGTCTTTCTCTCTTTCCTCTCACTGTCTCTTCCTCTCTTTCACTCTCTCTCGCTGTCTCTTCCTCTTTCACTCCCTCTCACTGTCACTTCCTCTCACTCTCTCGGTCTTTCACTCTCTCTCACTGTCACTTCCTCTCTCTCACTCCCTCTCACTGTCACTTCCTCTCTCACTCCCTCTCAATGTCTCTTCCTCTCTCTCACTCCCTCTCACTCTCTCTCGGTCTTTCACTCTCTCTCACTGTCTCTTCCTCTCTTTCACTCTCTCTCGCTGTCTCTTCCTCTCTTTCACTCTCTCTCGCTGTCTCTTCCTCTTTCACTCTCTCTCTCTCTCGGTCTTTCACTCTCTTTCTATACTTTGCCAGTCCAGTTAATGCCCTAAGTGTACTTTCCTACCTGATGTCTTAGCATGTAGAACATAACTAAATGCCAAGTCCAGTTAATGCCCTAAGAAGTGTACTTTCCTACCTTATGTCTTAGCATGTAGAACATAACTAAATGCCAAGTCCAGTTAATGCCCTAAGAAGTGTACTTTCCTACCTTATGCCTTAGCATGTAGAACATAACTAAATGCCAAGTCCAGTTAATGCCCTAAGTGTACTTTCCTACCTGATGTCTTAGCATGTAGAACATAACTAAATGCCAAGTCCAGTTAATGCCCTAAGAAGTGTACTTTCCTACCTTATGTCTTAGCATGTAGAACATAACTAAATGCCAAGTCCAGTTAATGCCCTAAGAAGTGTACTTTCCTACCTTATGCCTTAGCATGTAGAACATAACTAAATGCCAAGTCCAGTTAATGCCCTAAGAAGTGTACTTTCCTACCTTATGTCTTAGCATGTAGAACATAACTAAATGCAAAGTCCAGTTAATGCCCTAAGAAGTGTACTTTCCTACCTGATGTCTTAGCATGTAGAACATAACTAAATGCAAAGTCCAGTTAATGCCCTAAGAAGTGTACTTTCCTACCTTATGTCTTAGCATGTAGAACATAACTAAATGCCAAGTCCAGTTAATGCCCTAAGAAGTGTACTTTCCTACCTTATGTCTTAGCATGTAGAACATAACTAAATGCAAAGTCCAGTTAATGCCCTAAGAAGTGTACTTTCCTACCTGATGTCTTAGCATGTAGAACATAACTAAATGCAAAGTCCAGTTAATGCCCTAAGAAGTGTACTTTCCTACCTTATGCCTTAGCATGTAGAACATAACTAAATGCCAAGTCCAGTTAATGCCCTAAGAAGTGTACTTTCCTACCTTATGCCTTAGCATGTAGAACATAACTAAATGCCAAGTCCAGTTGGTGTATTCAGGCACTGTAAACACTGTGATCGTCAGTGGCCCTAGTCTAGATCTAATAGTAACAGTATCATGACCAAACTGCCCAGAGTAAAGTAACTCAGATTCCAGGTACCCAATAAACAATAAGAATGCAGTGGACTCCTGATAAATGCTCTGGTTTGGGGCCGTCTGGAAAGACACACTAAAGTGGAGCATGTGGATATCCAGAGCAATTCAAAATGAATGTATTTTGAATTGGGACTGGTGAAGTCTGAAGTTTTAAGTTGCCATGCACGTACACGTTGTACACAAATGTGCACTTCATCATTGTACATGAGTTTGCATTTCCCAAAGTGGACTTCTCAGGAGTGGACTGTGTGTATAATATCTAAAACCTCCAGCTATCCCCCTGCCTACGTAGATGAAGTGCCCTAATAACACTAATGCCACCAGTTATAAGGAGGTCCGTTTCTACATCACCATTTCGCTAATCGCTCTTCCTCCCTTTCTCTTCTTACCCCACCTCGGTTCCCTCCTTTGGTCCACCTCCATCTTTTCGTCTTTCTCAATGTGTCTCATCCCTTTTTCCCCTCTCTCTCACTCATTCTCCACTCCTGCTCCTATTCCTCCTCTTCTGCCTTCCACCTTTTCGTTTCCTCTCTCTTTCTGTCTCTACACAGGACTCCAAACGTTTCCTCCAATGGCAACCCTGGCTATGAGAGCCTACCCCTGACTGACAGGCAGTCCCCACCCCCCTCTGTGAGTTCCTTTGTATTCGTGACATCCTAATCTGTGCCATTTATCATCACTATGCATGTAAATCGTCCCTCGAGGTGTTTTTTGTCTGTACGTTTGTTGTTAGTTGATAATAAACATTCTGGATATAACTAACTAGTGGTGGTGATGGTTGTGGTGGTGATGGTGGTCATGGTGGTGATGGTCAAGGTGGTGACAGTAGTGGTGATGGTGGTGATGGGAGTGGTGATGGTGGTCATGGTGGTAATGGTCAAGGTGGTGATGGGAGTGGTGATGGTGGTCATGGTGGTGATGGTCAAGGTGGTGACGGTAGTGGTGATGGTGGTCATGGTGGTGATGGTCAAGGTGATGGGAGTGGTGATGGTGGTGATGGTCAAGGTGGTGATGGGAGTGGTGATGGTGGTCATGGTGGGGATGGTGATGGTAGTGGTGATGATGGTTGTGATGGTGGTGATGGTAGTGGAGATGATGGTTGTGATGGTGGTGATGGTAGTGGGGATGGTTGTGATGGTGGTGATGGTAGTGGGGATGGTGGTGATGGTAGTGGGGATAGTGGGGATGGTAGTGGAGATGGTTGTGATGATAATAGTTGTGATGGTGGCGATGATAGTTGTGATGGTAGTGGGGATGATGGTGATGGTAGTGGGGATGATGGTTGTGATGGTAGTGGGGATGGTGGTGATGGTAGTGGTGATGATGGTTGTGATGGTATTGGGGATGGTGGTGATGGTAGTGGTGATGATGGTTGTGATGGTGGTGAGGATGGTGGTGTGGCTCCAACCTCACAGGGCCCTGTAGGCCAGGAGTGTAGGCATGGGTGGGCCTGGGTAGTGTTGGCCCATCCAAATTTCTGCAGGCCCATCTACCAACTAAATTCTGTCTACGCACCTGCTGTAAACTGGCATTCTTTTTTTTATTCAACCAACCTAAAGTATGTGTACTATCGCTTGAATGGGAAAGCTCACTTTCTGCCCCTAACAACTAACTCCGTCAGTTGTCACCTCTCTGACTTTGGACATGCTAGAAAGGACGTACATACAGTGCTTTCTGACCACAAACCTGAGACCTAACCCTAACCATTACCCTACCTTTGTCCTTTCTAGCATTACCATCCCAGTCCTAACTTTTACAACAGTCCCTGGTGCTTGTGGTAGAAGTAGCCTCCTTCCACCTCTGATCTGGGATCAGATTACCTGACACCCATTCCTAACCTTAACCATTTGGAGGTAAAGACCCTGGATCAGTGGTTGTGGATAACTTCTACCTCCTCTACCCCTGTTGTTAGGGGAATAACGTGACCATGTGAGAGCTCATCTTCATAAATGAGATGATTTTGAAACAAATTTGAATAATGGAGATTTCTTGTTGTTTTCTTGTCTCCCTTCTCTCTACACACCCTCCTCTGTGGATCTTCAATGGCGGCTCCCCCATATCGAATCAAAACGCTGTTTCTGAAAGTACAGTACTCTCCCAGCATGCTGACTGGTTACGGGGGTAGTCAAACACACCCCAACTCCGCCCATTCAAGGAACCTGTATTCACGCTAATTTTTTGTTTGTTTAAAAAAGTACAGATTTTTTTCCCGTTTTCTTATTAATGGACACTTTACTGAGATGAAGAAAAAATAACCAATCCCCCAAAATTGAGCTTTAGATGTAAATTAAAGGTGCGTAACATCAGTACCAAGAAGGTTGAATGGCCTGCTGTAGAACCTCACAGTAAGCTAATGTAAAATAGATACAGTAGGTAGCATGATTATGAAGAGGTCTGAACCAGGTTCACTCGGTCAGTCACCCCTTACAATCCCCCTTGTCTGTCCAGTGTCAACAGTTGCGAGGCGAGCCAGAATGGTATTGACATTGTAGTTCTATGTTTTTTAAATGTAGCACCAATTTATTTTCACGTTTTTATATCTATATCTTGTTGTAGAGAAACACTGACACATAGAAACAAGACACATTTTTGGGTGAATGATGCAGTCTCCTCACTTGGTATTCAACGTGCAATTTTTATTTGATTTACTTTTTATAGGTGAAAATTCTGTACCTCCCTTGTATTACCTTCTGATACTATACTGTATACATTATCTAAATCAGGGATGGGCAACTCCTGTCCTTGGGGCCGGAGTGGTGAATAAACTAATTGCATTCTAAACTGAAGATCATGATTAGGCGATTATTGGAGTCCGGGGCAGAAGGGACACCAAGTCCCCAAGGACTGGAGTTGCCCATCCCCTCATGAAACTTTGCTCTTAAAAAGAACATTCAAGAGAGGGCTATAGTACCACCTCTTTGTAGGCTGAATGGAGAACTACAACTCCCATCCAACCTCGACCATTGGAGAACTACAAATCCCATGCAATGACAGCAGGCACATAGCAATAAAACTCCTGCCACTGGTGCAGCAGTAGCCCTACCATAAATAGCAATAACTATATAGCAGTGGGTTTCTGGGGTCTCTATAGGATGTTATGTAAATATGTGATGTCAGATTTCATTGAACACCCTCCTTGCCTACTGACCTTGTTAACCCTTGAATTGCGTTTGTATGGTATAATCAATGCTCCTTTTGAATGGCATCCTTTTTCACTCCAGAGTCTAATATAAATAAAATAATAACAATGAATAAAGTTTGGCCTTATTTAAATCACTCAATGGTACTGCTGAACCTCAAAGATTGTATGCACACAAAGACAATGAGACACATCGTTACATATAAATAACATTTTCTTTATATCCTCTGTGTGTGTAGTTTGAGCGTGTGTGTAGTTTGAGCAAGTGTAACAGAAAGACAGTACTCCCATTCACTTGGATATGCAGTTAGATGTAGACGCAGACAGAACACAAACATAGAAGCGTTATTTTCACATAGTCAGTTGTCAACATGACATCCAGTGCCTCCTCTGTACCTTCTCAGTGCATAGAATAACTAAAAGACAAACCAGTTCTAACTGGTCTACCTTGACAGTGCAGTGCATAGGAAGAGAAGAGAAGGAAGAGAGGGAAGGAAAGAGGATATAGATGCTGCTGTAGTGTAGAAATCCAAACAAAGGCCAGTAAACTTACAAACAAGCCATTTGGGACAGAAATCCCTCGTCATCTTAAATTCTCTTTGGAACTTCGTGTGTGTGTGTGTAACAGTGCCCACACTCCTCAGCAACCGGTAATGCATTTCCTGAAATATGTACTTTTTGTTAAGAGTCTCTTGTTTTCTAAAATGTTATTTGTTTTTCCAGAGTAGAGCAGGAGTTTGAGTCCCATGTTGAATGAATGGAATGCCCAGGCCAGAGGAATCACTTCCTGAGGTCATCAGAGTTCAGCCAGGTTCCGTACTCCTCCACGTCCCTCCTCACAACCAGGAGCATCTCTGCCACGTCCGGAGACAGCTGTTCACTGAGAAATGTACTGAGAAAAGCGGAGTGTGGTGAGGGAGAGAGAGCGATAGAGACTGGTTTACAAGAGTGCAAAGTACAAACTGTAACAAACAGACACTGTGGTAAGCCCCATGTGACCACTCCTCTAACAGGATCAGATCAAACTCTAACTGACGAGTAGTCTACCAGTCAAATTGTGGGCTGCATTCAAGAGTTCCTGACAGGATTACTATGCAATTTTTTTTTTACAGAGGGACATTTCTGTTTGTAAACAACAAGCATGAGAAGTTGAGCATAAAGTTTGAGATACTGTGCCTTTGATTAGGAGTTGTACAACACATGTCTGCATAGTCGTTGTCCCTCCCATCACTCACCGGAGATCTGCTTCATTCCCGATGCAGACAGGACTCTTTAGTTTGGAGTCGAGGTTGTAGTAGTGTCCATTAACCTGGCGCACTGCAAGCCAGTGCCGCCGCTTGACGGGGAGGGACACAATTCCAAGAGAGACACGTGACGGAACGTTCAGGATGAACCCCTGGACCTTGTCAACACAGAGACTCTGTACTGTTCTGAGGGAGAAATAGGAAAAGGGAAGGAGATTTTGGTTTAAAATCAACAGAGCCACAGTGGTGGTGAAGGGGATGAACAGTAGGAGTAGACAGAATCTGTGGCGAAGTTTCCTTATCAGTATATTTTATTTGGTCAATAAAACTGTAGCTCTTTGTGACCTGTACAGTACTTGGTTGGATTTATTACACAGGTGTATTTCATTGCCAATCATCTCTTCCGAATTGGTCTGGCCCTGAGGTATTGATGTCTGACCTGCGTTTGTCCCACCATACTGCAGCCAACTCTCTGCTCTGTAGGGCAGCCATGATGACGTTGACGTCATAGTTGCCTGTGCCCAGCATAGAGCGGTGAGGGTTCACCACACATTGTGGAGCTAGCCTGGGGAGGAAGGGGAAAGAGGGGAACATGGTAAAAACAGATTCACATGCTCTTGGAACTCATGGAGAAAGTGTGTGGTGGGTGCTCTTTGGATCACAGGCTTATAACAGTACTTGATGATTTACATGCAGAGATTGCATATTGAAGAGCCTGTGTGTTATCATTGACACAAAGAACTCTGTTTAGCCAAAACACCGCCTCCTAAAGATGACATTACACGCACATCGCCTGACCTAAGTGACCTCACCGCTTGCAGATGTCATCTGCCGTCTCCTTGGTGAACACTTGTTCTTGCAGAACGTTGTTCAGAGCATGAATGGCGCACAACTCCAGTCGCTGCTTCTCGTGGAATACCTCTCCTTCGCTCATAATAACCCTGTTGATAGACAAAATACACAAAACACAAGCATGTTAACAGCAGCTGTCCAATACATTGTTGAAGATGAACTTTCAACAAAACAGTGAAAAGGGAATGAATGAAACACTTTCCAAGGGAACAAAACAATAGCTATCTCCTCTGTAATACTCCAGAAAAAACACGTGCATTCGAAGTACAAAAGAATGCTTAATTTCATTCAATTATTAGCTAACTAACTACATCAGTCTTTACCGTATTGGAAGTTGTCCGCAGTGTAATGGCCAAATAAAGCGGTGTATCAAAGTCAGTAATAGCTCTTTCGGTGCTCTTATTCCACGACAAACAAAATAATAAAATGTACCTAGTGTACACGTAAATCTATTATACATAAACTTGCTGATTTTACGCTCACAAGAACATGCTAGTGAACTCTCTAGTAAGAATGGGAAAAAACCGGAAGCTTGATTGTTGTTGTTCAACTGTCACGCCCCGTAAATTGAGCGTAGTTTTTGTCCTCGCTGAATTTCTCTGCAACGCGCATCAGGCTATCCAATCAGAGATTAGTGCGCGCTGAAAGCCAGGAACTATGCGTGGTGCCAGCAAAGATGGCGCGCCTGGAAAAGCCCATAGACTTAGATAGACATCGCATCATTTGTGAGAGCAGGGGCAGCGCAATTGAGGGCATCTCCATTTTGAAGTAGTCCATTTTCTATGATTTGGTAAACAAACTGAATGTGTGCATACCACTGAGATATAATAAGAACTGAAGACTACATCCAAAATGTCCGACCGTTGTTTTCAAGGTAATCTACTCACGTTCGCATACGTTGATTAATTTCATGGACCGTCTATATCTGGGATGCAACCGCACAAGGAGCAGTGCAAGCAGTGATGACGCCATCACACCATCCAAAAACAGAGCAGACATTTGATGAATATAAATGTAAATATCTTCGGCTATGAGTGATGGAAAAAAAACGGCCTCAGCAACAATTATTGAAAAATTCATTGGATGTTTTGTTCACAAAGGAGATGACTAAGTGTCTTATTAAGAATGTTCTAATCTGACTTCTCTATGTGACAGTGTATGGAAATTGTCTTTTTGGGCCGGGCGTACGGGACGGTTGAACTAATGTAGGCTAATGTGATTAGCATGAGGTTGTATTCTTGTTAATCTAGCTGCACTGTCCAATTTACAGTAGCTATTATAGTGAAATAATGCTATTGCTATTGTTTGAGGAGAGTGCACAATTATGAACTTGAAAATGTATTTATAAACCAATTAGGCACATTTGGGCAGTCTTGATACAACATTTTCAACAGATATGCAATGGTTCATTGGCTCTGTCTAAAACTTTGCACATATACTGCTGCCATCTAGTGGCTAAAATCTAAATAGCGCCTGGGCTGGAATAATACATTATGGCCTTTCTCTTGCATTTCAAAGATGATGGTACAAAAAAAGAAAAGCATGTTTTTTTTCTTTGTATTATCTTTTACCAGATCTAATGTCTTATATTCTCCTACATTAATTTCAAATTTCCACAAACTTCAGTGTTTCCTTTCAAATGGTATCAAGAATATGCATATCCTTGCTTCAAATCCTGAGCTACAGGCAGTTAGATTTGGGTATGTCATTTTAGTTGAAAATTGAAAAAAATGTTCCGGTCCTTAAGATTAAACTGCGGTACAGAAGCAAAACTGTGGGAGCAGTCAAAACCATTCTTCTAGACTGGAACCCTGGCCACTTGGTGCATACTGCCACCTGTTTGAACAGGTATAAAGCTTGCAGATTTACTGCCACCTGCAGTTATGGAATGTTTGTTCACAAGTATAATGCATTGGCTGATCCCTCCTGGTGACCTGGTTGGAATTATGTGATCCTTCCTTAACCCATAGGAAGTCCCACCCAGTGACTACTTTAAAATAGTGAAAGTGCTCAATGGCACTGCCCATTCTAAAATAGACATTTGGGCACTAGAGTCCTCTATCTATCTCTATGGGAAAAGCCACAAACATCCTGTCCAAATGAGCATTACAAGTTAGTGCCTTAGTATAAACTGGTTTGGGGGTTTAATGTAAATAAAAATGACTGAATGACTTTATTGTATTTTATTGTATTGAGGTAGCTAAAAATCACATTTGACTAAATGTATTTGCATATGACGCAAACAATCATGTCATTAATCGAAAAACATTTTCTGATTGCAGAGAGGGCCACAAGGGAAAATCTCTGTGCACTGTTTTCCGACAAATAATTCGAAGGAAATATCCAGAACCAGAATCCAAAAATAAAAACACGCAGACAATGTAGTGATGAGGCGCACTCTAGTGTTCAATAGAAATACTGCAGGAAAAAGTCTCAGTGGGGGTTAAAAGCCAAAACTTCCCCTTCCAAAATTATGGATTCTATGAATAATTTAAATGTAATGTTACTTAGAATGTACCTTTTCAAATCTCGTGTGTATCAATGTATCTTGAGGATGGCATTAATAATCACTCATCTACATTAATTTACTTTTAAATAACAGGCAATATTCTGTGTCTGGCACATGGTAGGCACATTCCCACTCTGGCCTTTGTGACCATAGTTCTCAGGACGTTTGGTCAGAGCCAGGGGCTTTCAAATTCAATCTGAGCTTATGTCCCCACAGTCACACATTGATGTCAGTAGACTGGGGTTGGCAGGCTGTGATGCTTTCTGTTTTTTGTTTGTACAGAAGCAACACTTACATTAGATTTGCTGTGAGCTGTAAAAGTTTCCTCCATGCAAGTCATTCATGTGATAAGAGTCTTACAGGTACAGATATTTAACCCCTTATTTATTATAATGTTGGATGCCAGTGCTTGATGGTTTGGTACCTTAACCATGAGCAAAGTAATGTTTTACCTCATGCAACAAGGGCTTACGTACACAGGTTTTATTGTGCTGCTCACCAAAAGTCATGAAGAGTGAAAAGTTGATTTGTGGAAGATCCTAAAGAATTATGGTTATTATGGACAGATTTGAGAAATAGCTACATTTGTTGTAATGCTTTGGAATGGATGGCGTTATTTGTGAACATTAGAATGACAACCATATTGTTACACAAAGTTGCTATTGTAGTAATTCCCAAGCATATCTAACATTTTGACTAATAGTTCATGCTTCTGATAGCATCGAACGTTCTAAATTCTCTCTGATATGTTGCATTCTAGCCTGGTTGCCATCTCTGTGTCTCTGCTCAGCTATTACATTCCACTCCTTGCCAAAGCCAATGACAGGAGTGGCAAGGAGTTGAATGTTAGCTAAAAAGACTGGTACCTCGACTAGTATTAAATTAAAATCAAATTGTATTTGTCACATGCTTCGTAGACAACAGGTGTAGACTCACAGTGAAATGCTTACTTACGGGTCCTTTTCCAACAATGCATAGTTAAAGATCAAATAAAAATAAAATAGTAACACAAGGAATAAATATGCAGTGAATAACGAGGGAGTACGAGTAGAGTCAATGTGAAGGGGTACAACGTAATTGAGGTAGCTATGTATTGTACATATAGGTAGGGTTAAAGAGAATAGGCAACAGGATAGATAATAGACAGTAGCAGCAGTGTATGCATGTGTGTTGGGGTGTCAGTGTATGTGAGTGTGCATAGAGTCAGTGCTGATTGATTAGCTATTTCTCAATATTGTTTAGAAGTCTTATTTATTTTAACTAGGCAAGTCAGTTAAGAACAAATTCTTATTTACAATGACGGCCTACCAGCCATACCCTAACGACGCTGGGCCAATTGTGCACCGCCCTATGGGACTCCCAATCACGGCCAGTTATTAAGCCTTCCTCCGACACTGCCGTCTCTTGGTATATTGTATGGTAGAGTTAGGTTCACTGGGGTTAGGTTACATTGAAGTTTAGAAAAAGTTTATATTGTGTGCGGCTGTCTGTCAAGATGAAGACCTACCCTCTGGGTGGGTATGAGTTTTTCAAACGCACCTATGGCTTGGAATCATCTTTGACATTCTCGACTTTGGATGGCTGGTGGAAATGTCAAGTAGTATGACGACAGAGCACCTACGATATGTGATTGGTCTTGTTGGTTACGTTGTTTGTACACGTGTTGTATGGCTAAAATACCGATTGGTCAAGACAACACAATTTCATTTGGGAGACGTAGTTGTGTTCCGTGTCAACGAAAATAGTAGCTGGCTAGCTACTCTAGCACTTGGCCACCACATAACTTTGGCTAAAAAAAACTTTATTCCAGTAGCTCGCTTCCCTTTATTGTATACGTTATTTACCCCCAAAAGCATGCTGTTTTTAGCAGAATAACGAATTGGAGTTTACGTGCTATCAGTGTATCTGAACTTTTGAGGAGAAGAATTTCAGCTAGCAAGCTGCAGCTGGCTAACGCGTTAGCATAACTTGATCGCTTGCTTGGCATTCGAGATCTAAATAGTCGGCGATACCTGCATTTATTCATTTATTTGAGGTGTCGTGAACCACTTTCTCATCGATCAAGCATAAGCTACAAGCATTTATTAGTTGCTAGCTACCGTTGCTATTTAGACGAGGATCACAGAGTTAGCTAGCCCCAGTCACCTGAATACTAATATTCTTCGGAAGACATGGTAAGTAAAAATTGTTTACAAACACTTTCATAAATGGATACAATTATTGGTTATTTAGCTAGCTAACAAAGCAAGTCAAATTGTTTGCCAGCTGTTTAGCTGACGTTAACTAGCTAACTACAGTAACGTTACTTAGCCGAGACCTAACTTAGCTAACTAGTTAAGTAGGGTAGCTAACGTTGGTTGGTTATTTGCTTGCTATAGTTAACTAACTAACTGGCGTTAGCTGATATAACGTTGGCTACGATTTTCTTTTGCAGGCCAGTTCAGTGTTGACACTTCTCCCGAACACAATTTAAATGGAAAACTGTCCAACATAAAGATTAATCACTAACTAACTTCTACACGATTGTCAGCAAATTAACTATCATAACGTTAGCACACCCCAAAGTTGGCGTATGTAGCTACCTATGCAAGTTAGCTAGCTACCTAATGATGATGATTTGGCTGGCTAGCTACCTAATGTTAGCTTGCTAGTTAGATATCTTATTTCCTCTCTTTTAGCTAAATTGATGAGTTGTAATAAGAACTACATCAATATGTTAAACGGTTTGGCGATTTAATGGTACATTAGCTATTTGATTTGACAATGATGTGAACTAGTCAGTAATTGTAGGCAGCAATGCTACCATTAGCTAGCTTTTGGCTAACTGTTAATTCGCTAGCCAGCTACAACCTAGCTTTATTTGGCAAAGACAGAATGGCTAACTTGATGTCCGTTTTGTATGGCTAGAAAATGCAAATACAATATCTTAACTTTGACCGGTTTGTACATTTATCAATGAAGTAAACTGCCAGACATTGGCTGAAATCGCAGTTGTCAGTTGTGACACACAGCTTATCCACTGCACTCTCATGATGATATTAACGTGATTCACCACCTGGCCTGTACTGTAGTCGACTCAACTACACGATTTACGATGGAGTTGAGCAGCGACTAGTGTGGGCAAACTGGAGTTACTTAGTCCCATACAATATCGTTTTTATCTAAAACTACTGATTATAGCATCCAAAGTATCTCCCGCAATTACACCGGAATGTGTGTGGGCTATTCTTTGGGTGTTGAAATCAGTAGTTTTTTATTCAAATAGATTTTGTGACTAAGGAGCTCCAGTCTGTTCACACTAATCGCAGCTCATCTCATCATAAATCGTGGAGTTGAGTTTAATCGGCTACAGGCCTAAGGCTTATCAGACAGTAGATAGCTACATTGATTCTGAGCAACCATTTTGGTGACAGCTTTACTGAAATTGTCCCTGACTGAGATTTTCCTGTTATTGATGTGTTTGTGATCATGGGATGTGTGGTTTCCATATCTATAGTATTTACCATATTTGCACCTTTCTGTTGGTAGTGGGACAGAATAGTAATGTATGTGTGTGCCCCATTTATAGAACTCCAATGTAGAGAACTTACCGCCCCAGGTTCTGCGCCTGGTGTACAAAGAGGTGTCTGCACTAGCTGCAGATCCCCCTGAGGGCATCAAGATCTACCCCAGCGAAGAAGACATCACAGAACTCCATACAGCCATCGAGGGACCAGGTAACGCATACCTCTGTCATGGGAAATGTTTTGTCTGCCTAGGGAAGCTGTAATGTAGAACATGCTTAATGCTGGGGTTGACATTAAGCTCTCAAAGGTACTTGTCCATCGGGCAAGTACAGGCAAAAAACGAAAATGGTCTTCTACATGTACAAATAAAAAAATAAAGTACCTTTCATTTGAACATTGTTTGAATGAGTTTCATGCTAAATCTGTAAAGAAGTTAGAAGTCTTAAGGTGTCAGCATGCTTCAGTTCGGCTGGCGGTTAGCTGAAGTCGGCTAGGCGAATCAGACGAGTGTGCTCGCATACTCCCTTAAAAGACCTTCGCTTGGAAAAACAAGTAAAAAGCAGAAATAGTATTGTTTGTCCATTGTTAAATGCCTTAGCCAGTATTTCCTTCCTCAACATAGTCAGAATTAATCTAAGATAACTCAAGAAATCTGTCAATAGTTTTGATGTTTCTGACAAGGATGTTTGCAGTATTTCGCAATGAAACATTTTCATGAAAATGAGTCGTCTCTCGTTGAATGACAACCGACTTTACTGAAGAATCCCTACTGTTGGCCAATCACTGACAAAGGGGTGTAGACTTCGGCTACTGACCTTGGCTACCAACTTTGGTTTGCTGCAAGAAAAAGTGTACGCCCAAACAACAACAAAAAAAACTTACCAAGGTCCAAAACTAACAAGAAATGGCACAAAATATTGTCTTAATATATGCACAAACTCTTCCGAACTGTTTCGGGTGGAAAGCATGTAGACATCTTTACTCTGACAGACTTCTGATGAAAAGGGTTAAAGTGTGTGTTAAAGTATGAAGTAATGATCACACATGTAAAATACTCCATAGAGGCATGAAATTTAAGTCTCCGGTACTTTTGTGCACTTTTTAGACAAAGGTTCTGAAAGTGAAGCTCAGCAGCCAAGTGGTACTGCTGTGTGTATCTTGTTGACTGTTACTCAAATGGCGAGGAGTTGAAGCCCATTGGCTGAAACAAATTGCTAGGGGCTGGTCCACGTAAATATGTAAAATGTAGGGGAAAAGTTGCAGCACAGCTTCCAGAAAAGTCATTCTCAAACTTTAGTTTTCGTTGCTAATTCAGGTTAGACCTCAACTATGCTCAGATTACACACTGGCTAGCTAACACACTACTAGAGGCAGTTGGCACAAAGGCCTGAACATTTGATTTAGTTGTCCAATCTTCACTGTCTGAACTGGAAAACACTTAGGCCTACTTGAGTTGCAAGGTCATTTGTTAAGTTATGGACTCCTACCGCCATTTGAGCACTGACATTTGCTACTGAAACAGGTGCGTCTTTCTCATCAATATCACTGCACGTTTAGCCTACTCCTTTTTTAACAGGGTGTAATGAGCTTATTATTGGCTATTTGCCTTCATCAAAACAATGTTTTTGTTACATATGTCCATCCGTAAACTATTCTAAATGACAGACTAGCAGTTCGCTAAATGGACCAGATGCATTAATTTTTTTCAAATCTGCAGCTCGTAGTTGGAACACATTTCCCTACTTTAATTAACCAGTCCATTTTGAATTTGTGATAAAGCTGTCGTGATTTGGCAAGGAATGTAGCTTGTCTACAGTTTTGTTTGTGTATGCCATCTGATAGATGCATTTCTATAGGCAGTAATTTCTATAGTCTTAATGGGAGCTTGGGTGCGCAACTCGTTTGTGTAGAGGGAGCGTTCGGATCTGAATGGAGTGAGACGAGTAACGGAGGCGAAAGAGAATGTAGGGAGAACTGTGTGATCACTTGGCTTGATTAATTTTTTTGTTGAGTCGCTTATGCACATGAACAAATGGAACACGATTCAACGTGAATGAACGCTAGTCTTCAGGACAAAAGGCAGATTCCACCTTACCGACTGTTCAGTTTACCTGCCCTGGACAACCAGTAATGTCAACCCCTGCTTGACGTGGTTTATTTATTGTGCTTCAATAGAAGGAACCCCGTTTGCCGGGGGTGTTTTCCGGATGCGCCTGGTCCTGGGGAAGGACTTCCCTGCTGCACCACCGAAGGGCTACTTCTTAACCAAGATCTTCCACCCTAATGTGGGCCACAAGGGAGAGATCTGTGTCAACGTCCTGAAGAGGGACTGGAGGGCAGAGCTGGGACTCAGACATGTATTACTGGTAAGAAACATTTACGCATCTCTATGGATGCTTCTTAATAATCCAAAATAGCAGTGGGTGAAAGAAAATATTGTATCTGGTGCATTTTATATTCTTAACATTTTGTATAGTCATCTCTGCTTGGTTCAAGGAAAATCTTGAAATATACCCTGATGACTCAATGGTGTTCATTCTCTCTCTCTCTCTCAGACTATCAAGTGCCTTATGATCCATCCCAACCCTGAGTCGGCTCTCAACGAGGAGGCGGGGCGTCTGCTCCTGGAGGACTATACAGAGTATGCATCCCGTGCTCGCCTTCTGACTGAGATCCATGCCATGGGGGGGCACGGGGGGGCGTCGGGGGTGCCCCAGGACCCCGCCGATGGCCCCCAGCCCAAAAAACACGCAGGGGACCCTACCAAGAGGGCGATGGGGCCAGGGGTTGCCCCCTCTGCTGCTCTGGGTAACGGAGCCAATGGAAGCAGTACTACCTCCAGCAGTAGTAGTAGCAATAGTAATGTTGTAGGGAAGAAGAAAACTGATAAAAAGCGAGCGTTGAGACGACTCTAATGCTGTTTGGAGTCTTCTCTCTCTCTGTGTGTGTGTGTGTGTGTATACTGAATATTGCCCCCCTCTCCCAGACTCTTTCTATCCCCCTGACTCTACTGTCCCTTTTGTACTCATTGCATCTTGTATCCCTGTTCATTCCTTGTTGCCATATATTCTCCCAATCCCCTGTGGATAAATCTATTTGCATTCAATTACTTTTTGACAGCACCCCTTTTTAATTTGAATGAAACCTTCCATACATATTTGTCTGTTGTAGAAGTGCTCAGAAAGTGAATTTTTGGACCTCAATGTCAAAACAAAAGATAAAGGTGCTCAAATTTTACCCCTTTTGCGAACCACACAATGAGACATCCATGTCTACATCACTGGAAAATATAAACGGTTGAGATTTGATATATTTTAAAAGCTTGCAAACAGGGTTGTCAGACTATTTAGTGATTTCTTGGTAGGGTGGGGTATGCAAAATAGGTCAACTTTGAGAACCTTTATCTCCTGAATGTTTTGGGCATTTAGGTCCAGAAAGTCTCTTTCTGACCACTTCTTCCATGGGAAAACATGTCTGGAACGTTTTGTTTAAAACAAAAGGGATGTTGTGAAAAAGTGACTGAATTCAAATGGGTTCACCGGTGTGTGTGTGTGTGTGTGTGTGTTCTCTCCATGGTTCCTCACTGTCATGATCTGAGAAAGGCTTTATTGTGTTTCATACACAGCACTAGTGATTGTGTGTGTCATATAGTAGCTAGACTGTTTGAGCTTCAGTCTGACTCATCTCCCCCATCTGAAATTAGGCTTCTTTCTGTTCAGTGTTCACTAAACAAAATGTCTTGGATATTTTGCAAAAACAGAAAGCCTCTTTCTTTCCCCACCCCCTTCTTGACATGGCTCCTGTTGCTGAAATGGTACTGTGTACTGCCCAGCTAGCCTCGTGTTGGGAAACTGGTGAGATGTTTTGTCACGTCTGAGTTGAGTTACCTTATACGAGATCAGGTTGTTGGACGGGAGTAAGGGTGGAGGACTTATTCGATTATGCAATATTTTTTGATTCCTAGAGTGAAACAAAACATGACGAGATGGTCATTCATTGGGTAGTCAAATGAGGAAGCAGCAATGAGCAGTTTTCCTAGAAAATGTTTGTCTAGTCGTGGTTGACATGAGATGGACACGAAGGGAGCAACATTTGGTCTGATTATTACTTTAAAAAATGATTTCGCTCTTATTTCTTTTGTAAATGTTTATCCCCATGTATGACTATTCTGTTTTTGCATTTTTACAAAATTGTCATTGTTTATTCATTGTCCAGTATTTGCCAGAGTGGTTTTAAAGTGACATGCCTATATTCAGATGTCTTGGTGCGTGTATGAAGTAGGTTATTGTCCATACAGGATTAGGTTAGGGTGCAGGATTGTGCATATCATTGATTATTAATTATATCCCATGTATAATTATGGATATTTATTTATATGGTCATAGCTGCACATCTGGTCTTTAGTACTAATTTGCCAATAGTGTACTTGTGAACCTTCATTGTTAAACGTTTTTCATTTGATTTGTATGGATCAAAAACCTGCTCTGGTCGTATGCACTATCCAGCTCCTATCCTGTTCCCATATGGGCCAGATTTGGGGGAAAAAAACAATGTATTTGTCAATAGGGAAGCCTCAACAGATTTGATAGAAAGGAACTCCCCAGTCGATGATCTCCTCTGGCTGGGTTTCCTGGGCATGTTTTCTCCCTCCGATCTAAATGCATGTTGGCGCCTACATTTCCCAGGGAAACAATCAACAGTTGTCTTTTACTTCGGTGGGAGAAGGTGTTTGCGAAACTTAACGGGTGGGTATTTTTGTGTCCGTTTTAAGTTATTTAAATTAATAAATTAGAAAAATTTGGGGAAACAATGTGTAATTTAGTTCTTTCTTCAGTGTTGGTAAGATATTGAACATATTATGGTGTGAATTGCTTTCTGTGGTACAGTAGTATAATGACGGAAAGGAGATATCAGATTTTTCGAGAGCCCTGAATGTAGGTCGTCTATCTGGGGCATATTTCATAGTAAAATACAGGATTCACTTCCTCTTCATCTGTAAAGGTCTGAGTACATGGGATGGGTGAAAAAGCAACAGGGGAGACGAGTCGAAGGAGGGAGCCACTACACTTTTGAGCTCCACCCATTGTCATGAATTCCATACACACATGTTTAGTCTAGTGGAATGTGCCCACCCAGCAAGCAGGCTGTCAGTTGACGTATGTAATGAAGGGCTCCTTCCTCTGGCTTGGCTGCAGTGAGCAGCATGTAGAGCAACCAGCTACCCATCTGGGTGGAAATATCTGCCTCATCCTGGTAGTTGCCCCCAGACACCTGGGTGTTGGGCCGGAGGTGATGCCAGGAAACCCCCCCCATAGAAAGGTTTTTCACCTTCTAGTCCCCATCAGTGGAAAGGTTGATTCAACTGTCTATCGGAGTACCCTACCACCTTGACGATTATGGGGATAGAACGTATGGAGTGGCTGCGGATCCAACTTTTCTGGCCCCATCTTCCCAACAGCTGAAGGTCCCGAAGCTTTTGCTCATGTGAAATTCTCTACTTTACACACAGTCTTGGCTTTACTCATAAAGAGGCTCATAAACAGGCTACTGTTGCGACTGGTGCTCATTTAGTTAGATCAAAGCTGAAACAATGTCTGCAAAAACACTAATACTGGTCTATATAACAGAACCAAAAAGAGTATCATACTATGTTACTGTGTAATTTCTTCTGAGATTTTAGGATGATTGTACAAATGGTCACATTTTTCTCCAACACAACATCATGCTCCATTAGGCAAAATATTTTATTTTGAACTAAGCACAGCTAGGCTATGCTACAGTTTGTTAACTCCATCTGCTTGTTAACACATTCGCTCACTACATAATAAAACAACACTGTAGGGTACTTTGTGACTGCACTGTAGGGTAATTCGTGACTACACTAACTCATTAAGATCTAAATCTGCATATCCCCCTGAAACAGACCATATGTTTGGTATGCAGATGCTTTATGGATGTTTCACCGGTAATACTTAAGTTATCATTCACAATTGATAGAAATGTGAAGGGAGGTTCTCTAGGAGTAGATCAGAGACTGTAAAGTACAGATTCTTGCACATGCACAAAAGCTTCGGGACCTTTAACTGTCGGGAAGAGAGGTCCAGAAAAGTCTTATCGACAGCCACTGCTCAGAAAATGGGTGTGTTCGGGCAGTAAGCGTAACGAAGCCGACTAGACAAAAGTCTTCGGGTGAAGTCTGGGGAGGTGCATCTGCAACAGCCGAAAGTTGGACACTAGTGGTTTTCCAACAGCAAGGCTCAGATCAACATGGCAGTGTCAACATAGTTGCTGTTTGCAAAAGTTTTTCAGAATAAATGTAAAAGTTTATCGCACATTCACAAGCTGCATCCTTAATGTGTGTACATTTAAATGATTAGAAAGTCTCATATCGCAGGTGTTGAGAAGCAACTGCGGCGGCGACTTCAGAAACTGCATGACCTTTGATCACCTGATTTTTGTGAGGTTCATGCAGTCAACATGTAGGCGCAAGGTGGTCAATTTTTATAAATATAATGCAACACACTTTAAATGGTAGTGACCAACGATGGTCACGATTTGGCAAAAGTGATCCACTTGAATGTGCCCAACTTTACATACATCATGTGATCAAAGGTCATGAAGGTTTGACTGCAGTCGACAGTACTTTTCTGCAGGTGCTCTTCACCAACTCCATCCTGCAGCCATCACCTGCATTGTGGGAGGCTCTATTGTCAACCAATCATTAGGTTATTTTATATGACCCACACCGATGTGACCAAAGACATGACTGAAACAGGAACCAACTTTGCCGCAATTCATGTATACAGTGGATATGTACAAATGAATGTGATATTTGAGGCTCTCCTTTGCCAATTGATAGTAAAATGTACACACATAGTGGCAAGAAAAAGTATGTGAACCCTTTGGAATTACCTGGATTTCTGCATAAATTGGTCATAAAATTTCACAACAATAAACAAACACAATCTCCTTAAACTAATAGCACACAATTATACGTTTTCATGTCTTTATTGAACACACCGTGTAAACACTCACAGTGTAGGGTGGGAAAAGTATGTGAACCTTTAAATTTAATAACTAGTTGACCCTCCTTTGGCAGTAATAAACTCAAACATTTTCTGTTGTTGCGGATCAGACCTGCACAATGGTCAGGAAGAATTTTGGACCATTCCTCTTTACAAAACTGTTTCATTTTAGCAATATGATGTTTGGTGTGAACCGCTCTCAAGGTCATGCCACAGCATTTTCAATCGGGTTGAGGTCAGGACCACTCCAGAAGGCGTATTTTCTTCTGTTGAAGCCATTCTGTTGTTGATTTACTTCTGTGTTTTGGGGTGTTGTCCTGTTGCATCACCCAACTTCTGTTGAGCTTCAATTGGCGGACAGATAGCCTTACATTCACCTGTAAAATGTCTTGATAAACTTGGGAATTCATTTTTCCGTCGATGATAGCAAGCTGTCCAGGCCCTGAGGCAGCCAAGCAGCCCCAAAACATGACGCTCACTCCACCATACTGTTGGTGTGCTGTGCCTTTTTTTCTCCACACATAGTGTTGTGTGTTCCTTCCAAACAACTCAACTTCAGTTTAATCTGTCCACAGAATATTTTGCCAGAAGTGCTGTGGAACATCCAGATGCTCTTTTGCGAACTTCAGACGTGCAGCAATGGTTTTTTTGGACAGCAGTGGCTTCTTCCGTGGTGTTCTCCCATGAACACCATTCTTGTTTAGTGTTTTACGTATCGTGGACTCGTCAACAGAAATGTTAGCATGTTCCAGAGATTTCTGTAAGTCTTTAGCTGACACTCTAGGATTCTTCAGTGCTGAACTTTCTCCATTTATAGACAATTTGTCTTACTGTGGACAGATGAAGATCAAGGCTTTTAGAGATACTTTTGTAACCCTTTCCAGCTTTATACAAGTCAACAATTCTGAGATCTCTTTTGTTTGAGGCATGGTTCACACCAGGCAATGCTTCTTGTGAATAGCAAACTCACATTTTGTGAGATGTTTTTTATAAGGCAGGGCAGCTCTAACCAACATCTCCAATCTTGTCTCATTGATTGGACTCCAGGTTAGCTGATTCCTGACTCCAATGAGCTGTTGGAGAAGTCATTAGCCTAGGGGTTCACATACTTTTTCCAACCTACACTGTGAATGTTTAAATTATGTATTCAATATAGACAAGAAAAATACAATAATTTGTGTTTATTATTTTAAGTAGACTGTGTTTTGTCTATTGTGACTAAGATGAGGATCAGATCAAATTGTATGACTAATTTATGCAGAAATCCAGGTAATTCCAAAGGGTTCACATACTTTTTCTTGCCACTGTATATTTTCAGTTTGTGAGTGTGTGGTATGGGGGCTGGAGACATGTTTATTTCTACATTATAAATAACTACTTTTCTAAGCAATGGCAACACTGCCATGTTACACTGAGCCTTGCTGTAGGAAAACCACATCAGTGTCCGACTTATGGCTGTTGCAGATGCACCTCCCCCAACTTCACTCCTCAACCTTCGTCTACAGTCGGTTGCTTTCGCCTTACCACTCAAACGAGCCCAATATCTGACCCTGCTGTTTCAGTGTTTGGGGACAATGTCTGTATTCTCTCCCCTTTGCTGGCTTGTACCAGCCCTTTTTACCCACAACCTAATACTGTTCTCTCTTTCTGGGATTTGCACAGCATGGGTTTATTCATTTGGGAAAACATTTCAGGCTGTTCATAGAGGTATAGAACATACATATGTCATACAGGGCTATTATTGTTTTGTCTTATTATCTGTGAGGTTTAACACCATGAATAAGCCCCATGCTTTACTGTTGGCTGAGAGGCTACAAGAGCTAGTATTGTAATCTGGGAATATGATGTGCTTTGTCAAAAATAAATGAACATAGTCATTATTCTATGAAATCTAACGAAACACATACAAAAAAATATGTTTATGTTTTATGCACACTACATGGAATTAGGGATTCAAACTTCTCTCACTTCTTTGAAGACATCAGCGTCTTATCACATTTTAAATTTTAGGCCTATCCGTCATGGTTGACAGATTCACTCACACGCATCATCAGTGTTCTGGCTTTGGATTGCTGCTGTCCTCTTCCCCCACCCCGTTTTCATCCCTTTCATAATTGCCACCAACATAATCACACAGTTGCTGTGGCAACCGTTGGTGCACCCCTCTTTCTCTCTCTCTTTTAATACCGACATACACAAAAAAGATAGTGAGAGACTGTATCAAGGCAGAAAAATATCAAAGGCCCCCATTTTGATGTATTTTTGCGCATTTATCATCTGATGACCAGCAGCATTATGATGACTGATGGCTGTCATGTTTTTCTTCTAACACCTGTGACACTGTAGAGCAGCAGGGCTGGACTACCTCATTTTGGGCCCCGGGGCCCCTACCTCCAGGGGGTTTTGTCATGAGGCTGAGAGAAAATGGTGCAGTTTTATAATTTCATGAAATTATACACATTTTGCCATGGGCAAAGTAAAACATGTGCTGTTTATAGTTTATCTCATGCTATTCTTCACATTTGACCATGAGGCTGAGAGTAAACTGCAGTTTTAAAGCTGATTTCCTGCAATTCTACACACTTTGCCATTGCTTATGACGTGTTCGGGGGCCGTGGCACGTTTGCGGTCCATAATGGTCCACAATCCGGCTCTGCATAGCAGTGCATTATTGAGAAGGGTAGCTCATGTCTTCTGTATACAGTCTTTCTGGTATTGGAACCAATCGTATTGGAACCATAATCACTTCCTTAAACCAATTACAGACCATCATTGATGGGATGGAACTCAGCATCCGAAAGCCCTGGAGAGAACTCTCATCAACACCAGTTCGAGCGACCAATGGGAGCGCACTTGAGCTTTGCGGACCTTAGTGAGACCAGTCGCACAATCCCATAGGCATTGTATGATCGGGGTCGGTCGGAATTTCTGACGGAACTCTTTATATCAGCTTGGAATAAATGCAACGTAAATTTGCAGAGGAAAAATGTGTAGTTTAATTCAGGAAGACAAAAATCTGGCGACCTTCCTTTTGACGGTGTGATATGCCTATTGTGCTGCACTTGCTTGCTATAGTGAGTTTCGTAGGATAGCTAGATTGGCGTGTTCTTCTAAGGATTTTTTTTTTTTTTACCAGACAATTATATGTGCAACACATGGAATTTATGCACATCGTTTAGTTACAAAATGTATTTCAACAGGAAAAGTTAGACAATATTTCCATAAACTTGCCATTGCACAGCTTGTAGGCTATTCTAATAATAGTTTATTCCATCGATAGAGTCAACTAAAATAGTTTAGCTAAGGCTAGTAAAAATAAATAGTGCAGATATGTCATATTGTCGACGGATATGCTGGTACACAACATTGGGCAGCAGTTTATCGACTACAAAATGAGGATGATTTGTCACAATAGTCTTCCTTCAACAGTTTATAAGACAGTCGTTATTGCCTAACCAGAGCGAATTTATCGCAGCAATCCAGTGCGCACGGTCTCCCCGGCTGTTATCCGGCAGAACGCGCAGGTAAGTCATGGCAATATATAAATCTTTTTTGATACAGGAACATCATGAAACAAATGCTCAGTAATAGTTTAAATTGTCTTCGTGTTTATCGTTACCTCGGGTTCCACATATGGCACAAAGTGATTTGCTATCAATGTGTATAAATATAGGATACAGTAACAAAATATATTGATTTGAAAGCTGCGCCACAGAAATCGACTTATCACATACACACGCTTGTAAGACGCAGCTGATACACATTAACACAGTTTTTATACATTGATACTTCATATGTGATTAGACTACACACACGCAGCCAGTCAGTGTATACACACTCGAGTTCTTATACACCCACGCACGCTTAATGATACATACAAGTAATACCTCCGTAACCTACATGCAATAATGTATGCGTGCAGTGGCTGAGCTACAAGTTGTTAACCTGTAAAAGATATAGATGTGCCGAAGTCCATTCATACACAGACCGGTTACAGCCAGATATGGGTACACAAGCAGCGGCAGGTTCATTGCGCAGTTAAACTCACTATGGACATTTCAGATTTACGTCTGTTTGCACTAGGCTACTCCTTCTTTGCTGGCCTTTTATCAGAACTAAAGCCATTTTTTTGTGCAGTGTGCATATTAGACTCTATTGTTTTTCAATATGGAATATGAAAGGAATGTTGTTCAAATGTGAGCATTTAACATTTTGCTCTTCACAGGGTGTGGAGATATTTCCCTCTCCACACCCAGATTGGATCAAAGCAATCTGAAACCAATGAGTCATGATGGACAAGTTTTGTTACATCTTCTTCACACTATAGTATCACAAATCAATAAGCAAGATGCTGTTGCTGTGATACAATGGCACGCAGGATTAGTCCTGTGTGTTTGTTCTGAATAAGTTTAGTGTCATGTCATGATGTCCTTCCTTCAGTGGACATGGAACTCATGGATACATCATTCTGATCTGCACAGCACTGTGTTTTGTCCTTCACTTTTTGTTCCCATGTATTCTCTCACTCCCTCCCTCCTTTCCTCCTGTCCTTTAGCATGCAATATGTGAGACAGCCTTGCCTCTGCCCCCACTCCTCATGCAACTGCAGTGCTTCTAGTCAGGAAGAGACATAACTATAGAGACATCTATAGAGAGACATCTATAGAGAGGAATCTAACTTACAATGTTACAGTATAAACTCAGTGGCCAGTTTAAGGTACACCCATCTAGTACCGTGTCAGACCTCCTTTGCCACCAGAACAGCCTGAATTCTTTGGGGCATGGACACGTTGCTCAATTGGTATCAAGGGACCTAACGTGTACCAGGAAATCATTCCCCACACCATTACACCACCGCTACCAGCCTGTCCATGCAGGATGGGGCCATGGACTCTTGCTGCTTACGCCAAATCCTGACTCTGCCATCAGCATGACGCAACAGGAACTGGGATTCGTTGGACCAGCCAACGTTTTGTCCAGTGCTGTTGATCACTGGAGCCGCTTCTTCTTCTTCTTGTTTTTTGCTGATAGGAGTGGAACCCGGTGTGGTCGTCTGCTGCAATAGCCAATCTGTGACAAGGAACAACGAGTTGTGCATTCCAAGATGTCATTCTGCACAGCATTGTTGTACTGCGTCGTTATTTGCCTGTTTGTGGCCTGCCTGTTGCACGATTCTTGCCATTCTTCTTCGACCTCTCATCAGCAAGCTGTTTTCGCCCACAGGATTGTCACTTACTGGATGCTTTTTGTTTGTCGCAACATTCTCGGTAAACCCTAGACTGTCGTGGGTGAATAGCCCAGGAGGCCAGCTGTTTCTGAGACACTCGAAACCGCACGCCTGGCACTGACGATCATACCATGCTTAAGTCGCTCATTTTGCCCATTCTAGCGTTCAATCGAACAGTATCTGAATGCCTCGATGCTTGCTTTATATAGCACGCCACTACCATGTGATTCAATCTGTAGTGGCAAACTATTTTTGTAAACTGGCCACTGATTGTATAGTAGTAATTATACAGATATAACTATAGAGATATAACTATAGAGACTAACTTACAGTATATAGTGGTAACTATAGAGATATAACTATAGAGACATCCAACTTCTGATGTTACAGTATATAGTGGGAACTATAGAGATATAACTATAGAGATATAACTATAGAGATATAACTATAGAGACATCTAACTTACAATGTTACAGTATATAGTGGTAACTATAGAGATATGACTATAGAGACACCTAACTTCTGATGTTACAGTATATAGTGGTAACTATAGAGATATGACTATAGAGACATCTAACTTCTGATGTTACAGTATATAGTGGTAAGTATAGAGATACAACTATAGAGATATAACTATAGAGACATCTAACTTACAATGTTACAGTATATAGTGGTAAGTATAGAGATATAACTATAGAGACTATCTTACAAAATATAGTGGTAAGTATAGAGATATGACTATAGAGACATCTAACTTCTGATGTTACAGTATATAGTGGTAACTATATAGATATGACTATAGAGACCACTAACTTAGGATGTTACAGTATTATAGTGGTAACTATAGAGATATAACTATAGAGACTATCTTACAGAATATAGTGGTAAGTATAGAGATATGACTATAGAGACATCTAACTTCTGATGTTACAGTATATAGTGGTAACTATATAGATATGACTATAGAGACATCTAACTTCTGATGTTACAGTATATAGTGGTAACTATAGAGATATTACTATAGAGACATCTAACTTCTGATATTACAGTATATAGTGGTAACTATAGAGATATACCTATAGAGATATCTAAATTACGATGTTACAGTATATAGTGGTAACTATAGAGATATAACTATAGAGACTATCTTACAGTATATAGTGGTAACTATAGAGATATACCTATAGAGATATCTAAATTACGATGTTACAATATATAGTGGTAACTATAGAGATATAACTTTAGAGACATCTATAGAGATATTACTATAGAGACTGTGCAATCCGGTTTCCGAGCCGGTCACAGGTGCACCTCAGCCACGCTCAAGGTACTAAACGATATCATAATCTCCATCAATAAAAGACAATACTGTGCAGCCGTCTTCATCGACCTGGCCATGGCTTTCGACTCTGTCAATCACCATATTCTTATCGGCAGACTCAGTAGCCTCGGTTTTTCTAATGACTGCCTAGCCTGGATCACCAACTACTTTGCAGACAGAGTTCAGTGTGTCAAATCGGAGGGCATGTTGTCCTGTCTTCTGGCAGTCTCTATGGGGGTACCACAGGGTTCAATTCTCGGGCTGACTCTTTTCTCTGTATATATCAATGATGTTGCTCTTGCTGCGGGTGATTCCCTGATCCCCCTCTACGCAAACGACACGATTCTGTATACTTCTGGCCCTTCCTTGGACACTGTGCTATCTAACCTCCAAACAATCTTTAATGCCATACAACACTCCTTCCGTGGCCTCCAACTGCTCTTAAATGCTAGTAAAACCAAATGCATGCTTTTCAACCGTTCGCTGCCTGCACCCGCACGCCCGACTAGCATCACCACCCTGGATGGTTCCGACCTAGAATGTGTGGACATCTATAAGTACCTAGGTGTCTGGCTAGACTGTAAACTCTCCTTCCAGACTCATATCAAACATCTCCAATCCAAAATCAAATCTAGAGTCGGCTTTCTATTTCGCAACAAAGCCTCCTTCACTCACGCCGCCAAACTTACCCTAGTAAAACTGACTATCCTATCGATCCTCGACTTCGGCGATGTCATCTACAAAATAGCTTCCAATACTCTACTCAGCAAACTGGATGCAGTTTATCACAGTGCCATCCGTTTTGTTACTAAAGCACCTTATACCACCCACCACTGCGACCTGTATGCTCTAGTCGGCTGGCCCTCGCTACATGTTCGTCGCCAGACCCACTGGCTCCAGGTCATCTACAAGTCTATGCTAGGTAAAGCTCCGCCTTATCTCAGTTCACTGGTCACGATGGCAACACCCACCCGTAGCACGTGCTCAAGCAGGTGTATCTCACTGATCATCCCTAAAGCCAAAACCTAATTTGGCCGCCTTTCCTTCCAGTTCTCTGCTGCCTGCGACTGGAACGAATTGCAAAAATCTCTGAAGTTGGAGACTTTTATCTCCCTCACCAACTTTAAACATCTGCTATCTGAGCAGCTAACCGATCGCTGCAGCTGTACATAGTCCATCGGTATATAACCCACCCAATTGACCTACCTCATCCCCATACTGTTTCTATTTTATTTACTTTTCTGCTCTTTTGCACACCAGTATTTCTACCTGCACATGTTC
This sequence comes from Oncorhynchus tshawytscha, assembly GCF_018296145.1. Taxonomy (NCBI): domain Eukaryota; kingdom Metazoa; phylum Chordata; class Actinopteri; order Salmoniformes; family Salmonidae; genus Oncorhynchus; species Oncorhynchus tshawytscha. The sequence goes on from NC_056431.1 coordinate 5,113,565, forward strand.
ATCTGATCATTTATCACTCCAGTGTTAATCTGCTAAATTGTAATTATTCGCTCCTATGGCCTATTTATTGCCTACCTCCTCATGCCTTTTGCACACAATGTATATAGATTCTTTTTTTTCTACTATGTTATTGACTTGTTTATTGTTTGTTGTTTACTCCATGTGTAACTCTGTGTTGTTGTCTGTTCACACTGCTTTGCTTTATCTTGGCCAGGTCGCAGTTGCCAATGAGAACTTGTTCTCAACTAGCCTAACTGGTTAAATAAAGTTGAAATAAAAATAAAATAGAGACATCTAACTTCTGATGTTACAGTATATAGTGGTAACTATAGAGATATAACTAGAGACATCTAACTTCTGATGTTACAGTGTATAGTGGTAACTATAGAGATGAGATATAACTATAGAGATATAACTATAGAGACTAACTTTCAGTATATAGTGGTAACTATAGAGATATAACTATAGAGACATCTAACTTCTGATGTTACAGTATATAGTGGTAACTATAGAGATATAACTAGAGACATCTAACTTCTGATGTTACAGTATATAGTGGTAACTATAGAGATATACCTATAGAGATATCTAACTTCTGATGTTACAGTATATAGTGGTAACTATAGAGATATAACTATAGAGACTAACTTTCAGTATATAGTGGTAACTATAGAGATATAACTATAGAGACATCTAACTTCTGATGTTACAGTATATAGTGGTAACTATAGAGATATAACTAGAGATATCTATCTTCTGATGTTACAGTATATAGTGGTAACTATAGAGATATAACTATAGAGACTAACTTTCAGTATATAGTGGTAACTATAGAGATATAACTATAGAGACATCTAACTTCTGATGTTACAGTATATAGTGGGAACTATAGAGATATAACTAGAGACATCTAACTTCTGATGTTACAGTATATAGTGGTAACTATAGAGACATAACTATAGAGACATCTAACTTCTGATGTTACAGTATATAGTGGTAACTATAGAGATATAACTATAGAGACATCTAACTTCTGATGTTACAGTATATAGTGGTAACTATAGAGATATACCTATAGAGATATCTAACTTCTGATGTTACAGGATATAGTGGTAACTATAGAGATATAACTATAGAGATATAACTATAGAGACTAACTTACAGTATATAGTGGTAACTATAGAGATATAACTATAGAGACATCTAACTTCTGATGTTACAGTATATAGTGGTAACTATAGAGATATAACTATAGAGATATCTAACTTACGGTGTATCAGCATATAGTGGTAACTATAGAGATATAACTATAGAGATATAACTATAGAGATATATAACTTACGATTTTACAGTATGTAGTGGTAAGTATAGAGATATAACTATAGAGACTAACTTTCAGTATATAGTGGTAACTATAGAGATATCACTATAGAGACATCTAACTTCTGATGTTACAGTATATAGTGGTAACTATAGAGATATCACTATAGAGACATCTAACTTCTGATGTTACAGTATATAGTGGTAACTATAGAGATATAACTATAGAGATACCTAACTTCTGATGTTACAGTATATAGTGGGAACTATAGAGATATAACTATAGAGATACCTAACTTCTGATGTTACAGTATATAGTGGTAACTATAGAGATATAACTATAGAGATACCTAACTTCTGATGTTACAGTATATAGTGGTAACTATAGAGAAATGACTATAGAGATGTCTAATTTACTATGTTACAGCATATAGTGGTAACTATAGAGAGGTTTATCTCTATAGATAACACTAAATACTGTAAGTTAGTCTCTATAGTTTTATCTCTATAGTTACCACTATATACTGAAAGTTAGTCTCTATAGTTATATCTCTATAGTTACCACTATATGCTGTAACATAGTAAATTAGACATCTCTATAGTCATATCTCTTTAGTTACCACTATATACTGTATTAGTTATAGGCATATCTCTATAGTTACCATATATACTGTAACATCAGAAGTTAGGTATCTCTATAGTTATATATTTATAGTTACCACTATATACTGCAACAAAGTAAGTTAGATATCTCTATAGTTATATCTCTATAGTTACCACTATATACTGTAAGATAGTCTCTATAGTTACAGTGGGGAGAACAAGTATTTGATACACTGCCGATTTTGCAAATGTTCCTACTTACAAAGCATGTAGAGGTCTGTCATTTTTATCATAGGTACACTTCAACTGTGAGAGATGGAATCTAAAACAAAAATCTAGAAAATCACATTGTATGATTTGTAAGTGATTCACTTGCATTTTATTGCATGACATAAGTATTTGATACATCAGAAAAGCATAACTTAATATTTGGTACAGAAACCTTTTTTTGCAATTGCAGAGATCATACGTTTCCTGTAGTTCTTGACCAGGTTTGCACACACTGCAGCAGGGATTTTGGCCCACTCCTCCATACAGACTTCTCCAGATCCTTCAGATTTCGGGGCTGTCGCTGGGCAATATGGACTTTCAGCTCCCTCCAAAGATTTTCTATTGGGTTAAGGACTGGAGACTGGCTAGGCCACTCCAGGACCTTGAGATGCTTCTTATGGAGCCACTCCTTAGTTGCTCTGGCTGTGTGTTTCGGGTCGTTGTCATGCTGGAAGACCCAGCCACGACCCATCTTCAATGCTCTTTCTGAGGGAAGGAGGTTGTTGGCCAAGATCTCGCAATACATGGCCCCATCCATCCTCCCCTCAATATGGTGCAGTCATCCTGTCCCCTTTGCAGAAAAGCCCAAAGAATGATGCCTCCACCTCCATGCTTCACGGTTGGGATGGTGTTCTTGAGGTTGTACTCATCCTTCTTCTTCCTCCAAACACGGCGAGTGGAGTTTATACCAAAAAGCTCTATTTTTGTCTCATCAGACCACATGACCTTCTCCCATTCCTCATCTGGATCATTCAGATGGTCATTGGCAAACTTCAGACGGGCCTGGACATGCGTTGGCTTCAGCAGGGGGACCTTGCGTGCGCTGCAGGATTTTAATCCATGACGGCGTAGTGTGTTATTATTGGTTTTCTTTGAGACTGTGGTCCCAGCTCTCTTCAGGTCATTGACCAGGTCCTGACATGTAGTTCTGGGCTGATCCCTCACCTTCCTCATGATCATTGATGCCCCACGAGGTGAGATCTTGCATGGAGCCCCAGACAGAGGGTGATTGACCGTCATCTTGAACTTCTTCCATTTTCTAATAATTGCGCCAACAGTTGTTGCCTTCTCACCAAGCTGCTTGCCTATTGTCCTGTAGCCCATCCCAGCCTTGTGCAGGTCTACAATTGTATCCCTGATGTCCTTACACAGCTCTCTGGTCTTGGTCATTGTGGAGAGGTTGGAGTCTGTTTGATTGAGTGTGTGGACAGGTGTCTTTTATACAGGTAACGAGTTCAAACAGGTGCAGTTAATACAGGTAATGAGTGGAGAACAGGAGGGCTTCTTAAAGAAAAACGAACAGTCTGTGAGAGCCGGATTCTTACTGGTTGGCAGGTGATCAAATACTTATGTCATGCAATAAAATGCCAATTAATTACTTAAAAATCATACAATGTGATTTTCTGGATTTTTGTTTTAGATTCCGTCTCTCACAGTTGAAGTGTACCTATGATTAAAAAAATTACAGACCTCTACATGCTTTGTAAGTAGGAAAACCTGCAAAATCGGCAGTGTATCAAATACTTGTTCTCCCCACTGTAACTATAGAGACTATCTTACAGTATATAGTGGTAACTATAGAGATATAACTATAGAGATATCTAACTTACTTTGTTGCAGTATATAGTGGTAACTATAAATATATAACTATAGAGATACCTAACTTCTGATGTTACAGTATATAGTGGTAACTATAGAGATATGCCTATAGAGACTAACTTACAGTATATAGTGGTAACTAAAGAGATATGACTATAGAGATGTCTAATTTACTATGTTACAGCATATAGTGGTAACTATAGAGATATAACTATAGAGACTAACTTTCAGTATATAGTGGTAACTATAGAGATAAAACTATAGAGACTAACTTACAGTATTTAGTGTTATCTATAGAGATAAACCTATGCAGACATCTAACTTCTGATGTTACAGTATATAGTGGTAACTAAACAGATGTAACTATAGAGACATCTAACTTCTGATGTTACAGTATATAGTGGTAACTATTCAGATGTAACTATAGAGACATCTAACTTACAATGTTACAGTATATAGTGGGAACTATAGAGATATAACTATAGAGACATCTAACTTCTGATGTTACAGTATATATTGGTAACTATACAGATATAACTATAGAGACATCTAACTTACAATGTTACAGTATATAGTGGGAACTATAGAGATATAACTATAGAGACATCTAACTTTTGATGTTACAGTATATAGTGGTAACTATAGAGATATAACTATAGAGATATTTAACTTCTAATGTTACAGTATATAGTGGTAAGTATAGAGATATAACTATAGAGATATCTAACTTCTGATGTTACAGGATATAGTGGTAACTATAGAGATATAACTATAGAGATATAATTATAGAGACTAACTTACAGTATATAGTGGTAACTATAGAGATATAACTATAGAGACTAACTTACAGTATTTAGTGTTATCTATAGAGATAAACCTATGCAGACATCTAACTTCTGATGTTACAGTATATAGTGGTAACTAAACAGATGTAACTATAGAGACATCTAACTTCTGATGTTACAGTATATAGTGGTAACTATTCAGATGTAACTATAGAGACATCTAACTTACAATGTTACAGTATATAGTGGGAACTATAGAGATATAACTATAGAGGCATCTAACTTCTGATGTTACAGTATATAGTGGGAACTATAGAGATATAACTATAGAGATATAACTATAGAGACTACCTTACAGTATATAGTGGTAACTATAGAGATAGAACTATAGAGACATCTAATTTCTTATGTTACAGCATATGTCATTTTTACATTTTTACTTGTTGGTGTGTTAGGATACTGGTGATACATGACAGGAATTATAACTGCACGATGTTTCACTCTAATTTGCGTCTTTAGTCGTGACAAGTCTTTTGGATTAGTTTTTCCTGCTGGAAAATGCAGGTTGGGATGCCTTTTCATGAGAATAGATGTTGTTAGTGGAAGTGATAAGGAATGTGGTGATGGAGATAGAACAATGTATAGATAGAGGATGAAATGGAAGATATTATGGTATCATGGACAACCAGTGATGATGGAGGTAGAAGTTTCAGAATTGGCTAATAGGTGTAGATTGGACAATACCTATTTTCCTCTCTCTCTCCATCTATCTCTCTCTCTCTCTTACACACAGACAGAGCTGCAGTGCTATTCTAAGAGAGTTAGCTGCCTCAACCCACGCACCAAATCTGAGAAAGAGAGAGAAAGGGAGATGGGAGAAAGGAGAGAGCGAGAGGAATGAAAGGCGAGAGGGAGAGACTACAGAAAGGTTCAGAATGCCTGTAGAGTATACTGCAGTCACACACACACACACACACACACACACACACACACACACACACACACACACACACACACACACACACAATCTCTCTGACTGACATACATGCTGCCACTTCAACAACAGCATTAACAGTGTTCATTGTGCAGATATCAGATCTTGCAGATGCAAGTGAAAGGACATCCAAACCACTGTCTTCCATCATATTTCATGCTTGTTGTGTCACCCTATCTTTTTATGTTGTTTGGGTTGTGCATTTGTGGGTCTGTCTAACTGTGATGTGCGGTGTTATATTGGTAAGTGCTGGGAGAAATGTACTTGATTCTGTGCCACCCACACACCGCCCTCCCACTCACCACCGTCTCTGCGTCTATACCTCTGGCTCTTCCCGCTCCCCACCAACTCTCTCTGCTCATTTAAATCCCGACCCTACATTTATCCCCCTGCTCTCTCTCTCTCTCTGTTTCACTTTCTCTCCCTCTCTCATCTGCTTTTCAGGAGCTGATGCTCCTGCAAAAGGCAGACACACTAACACACAGACACAACTAGCATACCTACATGCACTCACACTGTGAAGGAGTAGCTTTGTATGCATGGATTTATTGTGTATTTATTTATATAGTATCCTAAACTGTCAATTAATTATCACATCCTTCCAGTTAATTGATCTTTATTCATCAGCTCAACCTTTACCTGTTGGTTTGAACGTTAGAATGAGTGACATGCCCCTTTAATTGTGTGAGCTGACTGCGTTCAAGCTTTGTTAATTAGCTGATTGCACTTGCACACACCTGTGGCCTGCTGCCTGAAGCACTTCAGTTTGTTTAAATGGAGGATGGTGTTCTGTGTGTGAGTGGGACTGCTGGGATGTCTGTAAGTTTTTAATAAAACGACACTATTTATTACGATATCACTATCTCTGTCTCATCAATGTGAGGGCCAGCTATCTCACACACACGTAACAGCACACAAATTCAGGTGCATATGGCTGGCTCCCCACACACACACACACACACACACACACACACACACACACACACACACACACACACACACACACACACACACACACACACACACACACACACACACACACACACACACACACAATTCAAATTCCGGTGCATACAGTATGCATGGTGCACACTTCTTGACAAGTTCTATTCCAATTTATAGCTAGAAATTCATAGCAATTCATGAGTGTCTTACAGAGTGTGTTGTCTGTGTGTTGCTGTGGTGTGTGTGTTAGAATACGAGGGAGGGAGTTTGTGTGTGTGTGTGTGTGTGTGTGTGTGTGTGTGTGGGGGGGAGGGGGCTTGATGTCCACTCTCCTAATCGATTCTTTCTGTGTTCCATACAGGATCCACAAATCTGTGAAGACATTCCAGGCCTGATCCCCTTTTTCCAAATCTGAAGACGATACAGGAAATCAAGCAGAACTTTCATGGAATAGAAGAGTTCTTTATAAAAACTTGGAACAACAGTGAGAACTGCTGGTTGTATTCTCCATTGTTTTTATTCACATGTATTGAAACAAGTAGAGCCATCAGTGATTCCAGCAGCCCCCCTGCCTCCCCTATCCATGCCTACATGCTCAGCAACAGATAAGAACTGTTTTGATAATTGTATGTAATTATAATTTGTGTGGGAGACGGAGCTGTCTCTGTCTATTATCACCTGTAACCTCAGACACAATAACTCCACACATTTACATATTTCTCTCCAAAAATGCTTTTCTTTCAGTTTTAGGACCAAATCAGGAATAATCAGAGTTATTGAAGGAATGGCACATGTGAACTACAATGTGCTATTCAGTCCTCAACCATCATAATGAGACACAACTGAATTCAATCTGTAGAGTTACATCTAAACCTCAAGCTCTTTTCCTTGTATATTCTATACTAGACCATACATACTAAGTTTGTACGTCTAAAAACAGAGGTACCCATCCAGCCACTAGCTAAAATGAAAACTGCTTTTTCAGCTGTCTATTTGATATAATACGATTTGTCATAACGTTTTATACTTTCTCCTCATTTGTGGTATTCACTGTCCTCTGTCCTTAATGTAGGGCGCTGGCTCTGTAGCCTTCAGCCCAATCAGAGGAACAGTAAGTGCCTATGCATTTTAGATAAGACCATAAAACATTTAAGTAAATAAGTGGCCAATGCATTATGTAGTTAGTGACCTGTGATGTTTATATGCCTAGAAGGGCAATGTCCTGCTTTACAGTCACACAGTATGTTTACACTTCGCCACAGCCATTCAGTGCCCTGACCCGTCAAGAACCACAACCTCTCCAACTGCCATTCAAATGGTCTGCAACATCTAAAAGCACAGGAACACAAATGATTTAGATTTATTTAGCACGAGATTTATTTAGTACAAATCTTTTATTAAGCATAATATTGAAACATTTAGACATTTATATGTAGAGATTTTTCTACTTTTTCAGAGAATATTAGTTTACAGGTTGAGTCTAAGTGCAAACTGGGAATGTATCCAGCGCCAAAACGACATGATTGAATCATTAACTGTTTACATTTTAGGATGAATGTTTACAGAGGACTGTTGCCCTTAAAACACAGGCCTATGTGTCATTTTGTGACATATCATTTTACAAGTGCCATAACTCATTGAGGAAGCTTACTTCCTGTCTTCAGCTAAACAAAGCACAACGTGTTCAGGAATACGTCATGGTGACGGTAAAAACCCTCTGTTTGACCTTTCATCCAAGGAGATTCCATCTATTTTTGTATTTTTTCATGTGAATGTTATAACCTCAAACTAACTTCACATGATTCATAGCTAGGTTTTGTATGGTAGATAGGTTCTAGAACTAGGAGAAGGAATAGACGATCTGGGTTTGATCAATTTACCGTTGTTTACTCTGTGAGGCTTATACAGGTCTGATTTGACTGTAATGGGATGCAGAATATTATCGCAGAAGATGTTGAAGATAATAGTAACAGAATGAAATTCATGTAAATACCTCTGTCACCAATGGTTGACACTTACAACTGGTTGACACTCGTGACTTCCATCTCTTAAAGCATATCTAGAATTCATTCACAAAGTTCATCAGACATTTTAATTATTAAATTAAGATATTTTGAAAATATGAGTACCAAACAACTCATACCTGCTACCTAAATGTTTCAAATAGTGTTTTAGTGGTTTAATTCTGAAAAAAGGACAGCCTTGTAACAGCGTTGAGTCGACAACAGAAAATAGAGCTCTTAGTCATGTAAAGATGACGCCCACCACCAATCTCCAAGTCTTCGCCGTCTCCCTCCTCTCTCTCCTTGCTGCCCCACTTACCACAGCTGAGGACAGCTCCCCCTCTCCCTCTCCCCTACGTACCGACCCCCGGCCTCGCCAGGGGGGCTCCACCGACCCCCCTCAGTCCGCCCCCAGCCCCCCTCTCCTCCTCCTGACCATCCATGCCAACCGCCCCTCTGCCCTCCGGGGCAGGCCCAAAGCTCCAGAGAAACTTCCAGAATCCCCTGGGGTTCTGGAGACCCCTCCCGACCCCTGGCCCAGATCATGTTCCCCAAGAACGTGACATCTGCGGCAGCGGGAGCCCTGGCTCCTCCGTTGCGCGCGGCCCAGGTAGCTCCTCCTCCCCACAGACTGGTGGACGTGGACGTGTGCCATGGTTACTATGACGTCATGGGCCAGTTGGACAACACCTTCAATTGTTCCAAGGACAGCTTCATCTACTGCTGTGGCAGCTGCCACTACCGCTTCTGCTGCCCCGACCCCACCCGTCGTTTGGAGCAGAGCAGCTGTACCAACTACGACTCCCCGGATTGGGCCAAGACCCCGCCACCAAACGCCATACTCCTGGATGATGATGAGCCGGAACTGGACCCTCTGCAGCCTCTGAGCCACAACACAGGCTTTGTGATTGGAGGTGTCATTGTGTTTATGGTAGCGGTTGCCGTGGGGATTAAGATAATGTTCAACAAGGTGTCGCAGCAGGCCAACAACGGAGAGATCAACATGCCCAGGTGAGGGGAGGGGTCAATCAGTACCAGACCAGACAGATGAACAGACAGAGCGCAAGACAGACAGACAGTCACACAGACAGATAGACAGATGGACAGTCAGACAAACACAGATTCTTTAATCATTTCATAATGTCGTTATAACATGTTTATAGCATGTTTCATTCATAAGATCAGACAAGATATGATATTGTTAATGCCGGGGGGGACGGACTGTTATTACTCCAGGCAATAAAACACATTTTACACCACCTAATTACTTATACTTTTACATTTTTGACATTCTCTTTTTGTTTTCTCCTCTCAGAGCGCTGGTGGACATGTTGCGTCACCAGTCCAGTCCAGTGCAGCAGGATGAGAGGAACAACAGCGTGGCTCTGTGTGGTTCAGGGGAGGGACAGGGTACGCTGGGCAGACCTCCCAAAAACCTCTATGCCCCTGGCCTGCCCAGCAAGGACAACAGACGTGAGTGGCCAGGGGAGCATTCAGTTGGAACAAACAGGAAATGAGGACAAGCTCACATAGTACACTTCTGTTTCTAAGTTGTTTCTCCTGTTTTGTGCTGTTGTTGGGCTTTAGGCTCATTTCAAACTGTCTTGTAAGAAAGGGGAAGGAGTCAAATGGATTAGATTAGATGAGGTTATTAGTCACATGCACAGTGTTGCAGATGTAATCGCGGGGCTCAGTGAAATACTTATGATCCGAGCTCCAACAGCACAGGTCAAAAAAAGACAAGTGAATGAGACAATAATAAAAATAATATTACAACTGTAGCAATGATAATGTCTATTTGGGGGAGGGGTAGGGTAAGTGTTATTGGGAGGGGGTAGAATATCCATAGGGGGAAAAGCAAGGGGGAGGGAGTAGGTAGCTCCCTAGTGGCTATTCAGCAGCCTGATGGTTGGTGGTAGGACCTATTGGCCAGTCTGACAGTTTTTGCCATGATACTCCTATACTGCCAGTGTCTGGGCGATGGAAGCAGGGAGAACAGGCCATGATGGCTTGGGTGCCACGAGGTCCCTGATGATCTTCTTGGCCTTCCTGTGACGCCTGGTGTTGTAGGTGTCCTGGAGGGCAGGCAGTGAGCACCTAATGGCTCGTTTGGCTGAGCGTACCACCCTCTGTAGAGCCTTGCAGTCAGTGGCGGTGGAGTTGCCGTACCAGGATGCAATGCAGACCGGCAGTAGTCTCTCAATGGTGCTCCTGTAAAACACCGTGAGGGCCCTCGGAGACAGGACAAATTTATTCAGCCTCCTGAGGTAGAAGAGTCGCTGCTGTGCCTTCTTTACTACGGTGTCCCTGTGGTTTGACCATTTCATCTCATCAGATATGTGTACGTCGAGGAACTTGTAAGTTCTCGAAGAGGGACAGTTATGTGAAACAAAGTGCAATATCCTGGTCGATTCCCACAGGCTCAATAAATGATAAGTCAGTGAGTGTGTAAAAGGGAATTGGCCCAGGTAATGTAAAAGAGGATGGATGCCTTGATCTTAATGTGATTAATAAACCATGAGGCTAGAAATCGCCTGATAACATCCACAATTGAGCACATCATACAGTGTATCCCTCTGCTGTCCCACTCACGTACACACACATCTACATTATGTATACACTGTTGCTCCACAGCTGATGACTGTTTGTTTGTTTTGCAGTGGGGAATATTCAACACAATTTTATCCATTCAGGAACCAGTCCCAATCACACTGCTACCATCGGTAAGTCAACTGGTGGTGTAAATCGTTGGTTCCAGTGACATACTGTAATGTATGCATCTGGTGCCCTTCCATGTTTTATAGTTTTTCACAATAATGTCTTAGATGTCAATGACACCAACCTGGTTAGATAAAGGTTGTCCAAAAAACAACAATGAAGAAACAAACACACCATAACATAGCTGTCTTTTGACCCCTCAGAACACGCCCCCCGTATGAACAACACCCAGCTGGCGGCAGGAGGAACTCTTCTGTCCAGCAAACACAACAATACTAAAGAGCAGCCCTCCTTCCACCACTCCCTCCACAACCTGGCACAGCTCCCCCCATCCTACGAGAACGCCACCAAGCCAGAGCTCAACAGATACTCCTCGCTCAAACGCCTGGGTGAGTAGTGTACCACGTAGCAACATAGAGATAGACCCCGTTACACAGAAAACAATAGCTCTATGACTTATGTGTTTCACTATTCCTCTTTTGATTCCAGAAAAGAGTGGTCTTGATGAATATTCATCTGGCTACTGCACCACCAAGAGGCGTCCCCACACGGCCCAGCCCGCTCTCCAGTCCTCCAGTCACCACATCCCTTGTGGCGGAGACTACAACACCATGGGTGGGAGGGGCACCCTCCCTCGCCACGCCCCCCGCCCCTGGATTCAACCCACCGGCCTACCCCCTGTCTCCCCCACGGTCAACCCCTACCCCTTGGACCCAATTGAGCAGCACTACAATCCCAACTATGACACCCTGTCCAAGCCTGCCAGGAAGGTCATCTCGCAGGACCAGCTGCTCAACATGGGGGACGTCCCCGGGAACACTGGGACCCTCTCCAGGATGTCCAAGAACCAGCAGCACCAGTACTACAAAGCCATGGCTGCTGCTACTAAGAACTCCAACACCCAGACCCTGACAAGGAAGCCCCAGGATCGACCCCAGGAGCGGCCTCAGTCCAACACCCAGACCCTGACAAGGAAGCCCCAGGATCGACCCCAGGAGCGGCCTCAGTCCAGCACCCAGACCCTGACACGGAAGCCCAAGGATCGACCCCAGGAGCGGCCTCAGTCCAACAACCAGACCCTGACGAGGAAGCCCAAGGATTGGCCCCAGGAGCGTCCCCAGGATCGCCTACTCATGTCACCAGATCACCTGGAGGAGAGCATGGGTAGAGGGGTCGGAGGGATGGGAGTGGGTGTGCAGGATCCATACGCCCATGGAGGCGGGGGAGGCATGGTCCCCACTCTCCCCCGGGGTGGTCTCACCCCTCAGCAGAAAGCCCAGTCCCAGCAGAATGTATGTGCCACGCCCTCCCTGGACAGGCACCACATGATCAAGATGAACTCTCACCCCACCTCAGGGAGGGAGCAGGAGAGAAGCCAGGGCATGACGGGGCATATGAGTGGAGGCATGGGGGGAGGCATGGGGGGCTGGGGTGGTAGCGAGATGCCCGGGGCGGGGGTTGTCATGGGAACAGGAACGCTAGGGGGCCACAGCGCCAAGAGGATGGCTTTCGCTGCCAAGAGGCAGAACACTATTGAGCAGTTACACTTTATACCAGGAGGGGGCGACGGAGGAGCGGGAGGAGGAAGTAGAGGAGGAGGAAGTGGAGGAGGAGGGGGAGGCAGTCAGGGCATCAGGACAGGCAGTAAGAATGAGGTGACAGTGTGAGGTGCACCAGGTAGAAATTGCCCTCAACTGCAAATCTAGGATCAGATTATCTCACCCCTAAACCCACCCTTAACCATTAGGGGGATGAACAAATATCTGACTCTGTATCAGTGGTTAGGGCAAATTCTACCTACTGTGTGTGTGGTCTTCATGAACAGAGTAGACATACGAGAATAGGAAGGGTAGAGAAGGAAATATGGTGAATCAATCTGTACATATAGGGAGATGAAGGACTTGCTTAGAGGTCAAAATGGTAGAGGAACGGAATTATCCTGCCATTTTTATATATGTGATACATCAGCCATATTTCATATCTAATGTGCCATATTGCCATACACTGATTCCATGAATAACTGAAAAAGAACAAACATGGGAGAAATTAGATAGCTAGGACTTAGTTAAGAAACTTGTTTGTTCATGCATAACCTCGTGTTTTATATCAAATGTTTTACAGAATACAGAAACTTTTGAGCCATATTAGAAAGGAGGGACCAAGATAATACATCTAGGTATGAGAGAGAGAAGAGTGGTGTACGGCCAGACTGTGTACTTCAGTGAAAAACAGGTTACACTTGTATCAAAGGATGCTATTTTCCTCATGGAGCATTGAACTGATGATCTTCATGACCTATGATGTGGAATGTCGGATGATGTAGGGTATTGAATCCGGGGAGTGGTGTACGAGTGAGCCCGCCTCATTGTGACGCAGGAAAACAGAGCTGTCGATAGTTGCTTCTTGTGTGAAAGAATGAGTGACCTTGAGAAAATTGCTTCCATACATTCTCTAGTTGCCCCCAGTAACTGATCTGAGGTCAGTTTTGCATCCCACCACCGCCTAATAGTTATGCTCAGCATTTGGGGAGGTTGAGCTGATCCTAAATCTGTGCCTAAGTGCAACTTCTACCTGGAGCTCCCCTGTGACCCACCTGTCTTCATCAGAACAACCAAATCTGATTGAGCCATGAGTCACTATGTTTGACGAGGAACTTCTCAGTTGATCAGCCTACCAATAGGAGGATTAGCTACTGCAACTACAGGGTATTTTCTTTCATAGAGCACAAAAAGTACACTATGATGCAGGTGTTGCACTTCATAATACGACTGACCTTCAAAGCCATGTATTGGGATACAAATAAAATACCACAGAGAAAGCACGTCTGACAATCACCATTTTATTAATCTCACCAGAGGAGAACTGACACAAGCCAACATTTCTACAGGACAATACAAATGATTGGCTTCAGAGCAAGCCAAAGTGTATGTGTCTAGGGAATTGACTGTAACAAGGCAGTGGACTATAATGCATACTGTAGGATGACTCCAATGATGAAGCAGTCAGATATGAGGGTGAGTCTCAGAAGAGACTTGGTTGGCTAGGATGCCCTTCATCAGAAGAGGACCTTGCTCGTTCATAGTAACACACTCCAACCGTTCTCTATTAGGTAGAAATGTCATAATATCAATAATAATGCTTAATATTAAGGGCTATCCTATCCTACATGTGTGGCTTTGGACCATATAATACAGCATATTAATGCTTTCACTTAATTTGTGGTGTTGATATTGTCACTGACGTGTGAGTACTAATGTCCTGTAGAAGCCTGGAGTCAAACTTGTAAAAAAAAACATGAGCAGTTTTTTTCCAGCCCAGCTCAAAGAGGGAAACACTAAGACAGAAACGTTTTTGCACAGTCCCCTGATATTTGCACCAGATAAAGACAGACATATTTTGTATCACGTCTTAGTGGTTTACATTGAGCAAAAAAAGGACACTCAAGTCACTGGTGATGCGCGGGGCTGTGTTTGATAAACTTAAGGGACTTAAGAAAATGAACAGACTTGTATTCAACTAAGAGAGAAGTATAACTGTATATATATATATCATCTACAGTATACAAAGTGTCTCATATTGCTTACAAATGGACAGAAGAAAAAAATCTGACATAATTCAGGAGATAAAATGACTGACATGTTGATACAGATTTTCTTTTGACAATCTTCCTATACACAATGGTAACTTACACAGTGAGCAAAATGGCATCTTTTAGATGTCCATGGACGTCGGCGTCAGACGGTGTTCACTGGGTAGTCCGTGTCGGTTATTGTCATGATTACAACAAGTGTTATTATTAATGATTATTATAATTGTTGTTATAATTAATGGTTATCTTATAGTAATGATGTTGGTGTTATTTTTCTTAGTGAGATTTGAAGTGTTTACATGTTTTTAGATACCTATCTTTCTCATGACATTTAGTTTGTTTTTGTTACATCTGAACACAAAATGGGGATTCAAACTAACAGTCTAATCTTGATGCATGTCAACTCCATGGCTTGGTAATGCATTGACAACATGCCTGAATACAGGGCTTTATTAAAGTATGTTTTGAGACAAAGGCCCAATTACAAACCTCTCCCTAGTCCCTTTCCCTAGATGGAGCCTTCTATCTAGACTATTTGAAAATATTGCATAGGTATTAGCAAAAGTTGTGTTGGTTCCACGTGTTGGGGTGGATTGATTACACTCACCGTTCACAAGGTCAGACAATATTGATAGGGACTAGGGAGGGAAAAGTTCTGGGTCTGGGACCAAATTGAAACACTTGCTAACACCACAGCCTAACCCAATAAAACCCAAAGGGTTAACACATGATGTCACAATGTATGTGTTTACATTAATGTCTTAAACACAGGTAGGTAAAAAGGGTATAACAGTAACTACCTGAATGTTCAGTAACAGTGTCTTTTTTCAGGGAATTAGGACAGCTAACCTAGTTTTAGATTTGTATTTAAGTCACAGAAAGTCTGTAGCAATGTCTGTACTATCGCCACAAGCCATAACCATTGAAACAGTCATTACATACACTTCTGCCATTATTTTGTACATGGTAAACCTTTTTTTGTGTAAGTATATTGTATTTTGTATAGCTAGTACAATCAGAATATTCTAATGGGTTGTGGCTCTCTTCTATAACACATTAATTTGAGGCTTCAACAAATTATATGTGAGTATTTAGTGGAATGTACAGTGACCACCCAAATGCTTAACATTTAACATATTTCTATATAGCCTATTATGTGGCAACAGGGATATTTTTGATGAGTAATGACAAATAACACATGTAATAGATGGTGAATAAAATAAGACACAAAGAGATGAATGAATAGGTGTATGTTTCGACACCATCATTAATGAATTTAAACCTATATAGAACGACGAAGGATAAATCTAAATCTAGATTTGTATGAGATTATATAGATTTGTATGGGATGATATTTACAAGTGAACTTCATGAATGTTTTCATGACTATTATTAATTTTAATATATAAAGGCCTACTTTTAATTTCTCCAATGCATTTTGATCCCCTTGGATACAGCAGTGATCGAACACTACATTTGTAAAATAAAGTTGGTGGAAAAGGTTGTCAGACTTGTTTCTTTCATCAGGGTCTTACTCAAGTACTGATGAAATTGTATGATATTAGGAGTGATAAACTAGCCATCCTACTCAACTATTCTCATATGAAGTGACTTTACTGACAGGTAAGATTGAATAAATGTTAGACATTCTGTGGGAAGTTGTTCCTAAATCTACAGTAGGCTACAACTAAATCACTAGCTAATAGGGCAACCACCCCCCTGGAGAGCTACTTGTCCTGCAAGCTTTAATTTCAACGAAATTATAACTGTTCTCCAGAACCTTAATTAACTGAATCAGGTATGTTACCACGGGTTTGGAGCAAAAGCCTGCACCAATAGCCTTCAGGAGTTACCCCTGATCCAGGTTACATTACCATTTCAATGAAACACCACATTTACATGACAAAGCCTGTCACCCCGCACGTGCCAGAATGACAAGCTTACTTTTTTTTGTCCAAATATCTAGGCATTTTAAAAGTTTTATATGAATGACAATGAAATGCAAGTTAGCAAATACACGGCAGCCATTTTAGCAAGTCTGGTTGGTGAATGCTATGCCCAGCTGCAGCATGAAGCCAGTTAAAATGGCTTCAACCTCCCGCAGAGTCTGAATCTATTTCTGACGTATCTTTATCACATTATTTGTCATTCGGATACCTACACGGGTGACGACTTGACATAATATACCATAAAAATCTTTAGCAAATGGAAATAAGAATAATCCAATGCAAAATATCAGTTAGCTATAGATAGCATGCTTGCTATCCAAAACAACTACTGAACCACAGGTTATGCTACCCGGAAATATTTCACGGGCCGGAAAGGACCAATGTTAAGTGAGCACACGTCATTCCCTTTTACCCCCCACCCCCCCCACCCCCATTTTTTTTTTTTATAACCGACAGTCCAAAACATTTAAGCCGACAAAAACATCACCAACTCATCATTACCAATGAGGATTGATGCTGTCAAATGGCGAGGAAAAGGTTGCAGACTCAAATACTGAGTATTTAAAAGCGAAAGGGAGCCGAGCATTCACCTTGCTCAGCATCAGTGAACATGGCTATGGCTAACGAGTCGAAAACAGTACGCAGAAATGGAGAGCTAAGCGAATGATAGCTAGATGGTAGGAAGGCGTGACAGGCCGCATCCTGAACTTGTATTTGGATTTGAAGGTAAATAAGCAATTTCGTATTTCATTCTGCCAAGAGGCATTCATTGACTTTTGAATGCATATTTTTTTATGCTATAGATAGCAAGCCGTGTGTGTTGTGTATTTGAATGGGTTGCATGCGATATCTGCTAGCTAAATAGCAGAACGTTATACCAAAAGCTGTCAGATTTGCATGTAAGCGCTTCTTTGCAAAACCCACAATGTTTGTCAAAGCAATGTGCAACCCAAAGTTAGTAGTTCCCGTAGCTAGTATTGTGCAGTTATGCAATTTTGCAGTGGCTGAATAACAGTTGCTGATTCTGAATTCCTGTCCTCCACACAGGATTGGTCATCTACACTACTAATGTGAAAGGCAATCAAAAAGATGCGATTGGGAAATAAAATCCATCTCCCTCCGCTGTCGGGGAAACACATATTTTGACTCATTGACATCTGTCAAAATTCAAAGGTAAGATTTTCCATAACGTGATCAATATTTCGCCGACGTCTTATAAACATGCAATAATAATTCATAATAATAATAGTTTTATTTCCAGTTAGGGGGACTTAAAAAGTGTGACACATTGCTCAGTTCATACGAAACTATATGCAGTAGTAATACCCTAGTAATAAACAATAAATACATTCTAATAACAGTAGTAATAAAATAGTAATTCGGCATACTATACTTACATTTGGAAAACTATTAATTTTTAGTAAGACTGACATTTAAAAAAATATATTATTACTAAGTTTTATTTTATTTAACCTTTATTTTAACAGGTGCGACATATTGAGACCTAGGTCTCTTTTTCAATTGTGCCCTGGATAATACAACATAAATATACACATTGTTATCAAAACCATGTATAATTTGTTTTGTGGCATCTATGAATGTGATGTTCGAGGTTCGTGATTGCATTTTCATCACATACTTTATCCCTTTTCAATCATTTTAAAATTACATGATTTAAAAAATATATATACGTGTGTATATATTATATACCTTTTTTTGTTGTGTGTGATTTATTTTAAGCTAAAGAAAATGTTATTTTATCATACATACTGTGGTGTATCATAATGGTACAAATGTTGGTGTATTTACAAATGTCAGCTGTTCAATTTAACAGTTTTTATCAAACAGAAATATGAATTTTGACTAATGTAGTCTCTGTTTTTCAGTGAGGAGAAGAAAACATAATCTCTTCCCAGAGAATGAATGAATAAACTGACGTGGATGAAGGGAAACGATGATATGGATGAAAACACTGTAACTGAAACAGCCAACCAACAGCTGTTGACTGAACTGCTCTCTAATAAAGATTGTTCTGTGCCATAAAACACCAAGAGACCAACAACCAACAACAGACCAACAACATTTGCACACCAAAACAAGGCCTTTTCTCCCCATGAAACTGTACAAAGTGTTTAAGAGTAAATAAAATGGCACCAACCCATCAAGATAAAAAGAGAATACGGTATCGTTGAAAAGAACTGTAAGAACTGGTCGCGTTTGAGAAAAAAGACCCCCCCACTTTACACTAAATAACCCCATTCCCCACACACTTGCTCCCTCTCTTGTTGGATGGAGAGTGGGGGCAGTGGGCGATCGGGCGGAAGTAGCAGCAGCCGAAGTGCGCGAACAGGGGGGACCGGCAGTGTTATCGGGCGGAGTTCGGGATCGAGCCGAGGCGACTCAGGCAGTTCCAGGTCAAATAGTGGCACTGCAGGATCCCTCGGCCGAAGCTCGTCCATTGGCGGCAGTGGTGGGATCATAGTCGCTGCTCCTGGTGCTGGAGGTGTGGCTCCTGCACCCTCATGTGCCAGTGAGTGGGAGATGTTCCAATTTGGAAAATACAATTTGGACATAATAGAGATGTTAAGCGGACACCAGGCCCATCAGTTCAAAGGCCTTGGGTTAGAACGACAGCTACAGCATCAGCAGCAGGTGCAGCTTCACCAGCACCAGCTCCAGCAGCAACAACAACAGCAGGCCGAGACCTCAGGAGCTCTCCTGTCTGGGCTAGGCCTTGGGTCCCTCCAAGGGGCTAGAAGCAACGCCTTTTCCGATTCTGCCTCTATTTTCGCAAAAATGAGCGCCCCTCCTCCTCCCCCTCTACAACAACAACCTTCTTCGTCCTCACATAGCTCAAGATCCAAGTCAAGCAAGATGAGTAGCAGCAGCTCAAGCCATGTGTCGGGCTACCCACAGTTCCTGCGTTCCTTCCACCCGACAGAGGCAGCTCTGGCACAGGAGCAACTGCATTCTGGGGTCGGCCGCTTCGAGCACTTTTCTGGGGGTAGCAGTGGTGGGGGTGCTGGGGGGTTGGGACTTGCCCCACCTCCACCACCCCCTCTGCATCCAGGCCTCTCTGTCCCCCAAGCATCACCTGGCCCTTCATCCTCTTCCCCCTCCCCCTCCAGTTCAGTGGTAACTAACAATCCCCCCAGTAGCAGTGCAGTCACCTCTCTGGGACACCAGCTGGTTGGGGCCCAGTCTGATGCACGGAGTCTTCATCAGCAGTTCAGTTGCATGCTAGCTGCTAATCAGTACTTTCTCTCTGGGGTGCCTGCTAACGCTAGCTTAGAGCAGTTTCTGGTTCAACAGGGAACCCACAACCACCTGGGGATAGGTTTAGCTCAGAGTGAGGGATCTAGCTCAGGCCTTGCTCCGCCTCCAGCTCTGCATTCCTCTCATTCGCATGGCCTCTCTACCGCTCAGCCACAGCAACAGCCTCCACAGCAGCAGCAGCTGCCTCCCCATACCCTGTCCCACCCCCACTCTCACTCCCACCCTCACCACCCCCTACACCCAGGCTCCCAGCCCTCTTCCCTGGGTGGTTTTGACTTCCAGGGCATCCCAGTGCTCTCCTCCAACCAGCTGGCCTCTCTGATGCAGCAGGAAGCAGGCCTGCCGCTCCCCCTGCCGCTTCATCTGTCCCTCTCCAAGGATGACGGCAAGGGGGACAGCAGTGGGGGCGGAAGCAGCAGCAGTAGAAGGAAGAAAGCGATGGCTGGCTACCTGCCACAGAGGAAGTCAGATGGCGGCAGTAACAGCAGCAGCGGCCACAGCAGTGGGAACCCCAATGCTAGCAGCAGTGCAGGGGGGCTGGGCCACGACCCCTCCCCAGGGCTGGTTGGAGGGGGGGGCGGAGGGGTTGGCATGTCAGGTTTGGGAGGAGATCCATCCCTCCTTGCCTCTTCATCATCCTCATCTTCATCATCAGTTGTCTCATCCTCCTCTTCCTCTGGCCCCTCCTCCACTGCAGCATCAGTCCTGGTTACTAATGGTTCTCACCTATCCAAACCTGATAACATGGGCTCCATGCCATCTGCATCTACACAGGCTGACACTGAGCCCCTCTATAACTGTGGTGAGTGTGGCAAAACCTTCACTCACCTCTCCAGTCTTCGCAGGCACCTGCGTATGCATGAGTCTACGGCAGCAGGTACTAGCAATAATGTCAGCATTAACCCAAACCCGACTCATATCCAACCACTAACTGACCCCACTCTCCCACACTCCACCCAGGAACACTCCACCCAGGATCTGAACTCTCAATCTAACTCGCTGTCCTCCCAACAATCATCCAACTCAGTCCAGGCCTCATCTTCCTGCCCCAGCCCTGACAAGACCTTCAATTGCTCAGATTGTGGCAAGCACTTCAAGAAAAAGGGGCACCTCCTCCAGCATGGCGTCATCCACTCAGAGGCTCGCCCATATGGCTGCAGCATCTGCTCCCGGGCTTTCAACCGCCGTGAGTCGCTGACGCGACACGAGAAGATTCACCAAGACAAGCCTTTCCGCTGTCCAGCCTGCGGTCGATGCTTCCGTGAGAGTACCTCTCTACTCAACCATGCTGCCTCTGGCACATGCGGCAAGCCAGGTAGGGCATCAAAACCACAGGGCAGCAGCAAGGAAGGAGCTGTAGGGGAGGGCAGAATGGGAGGAGGGGGCGGAGGAGAAGGTGGAGGAGGTGGGGATTACCAGGGTAGTAGAGGGGTGATTTATGGGAAAACTGAGGAAGATGAAGAGGGTGTGATCATGGGAGGTGAGGGAGGTCAGAAGTCAAGGCTAGGGTGTGATGGTGGTCTGTTTCAGTCAGAGAGGGGAGGGAATGCTAACAGCAGGGACAGGCCAGATGGTAAATACCCCACTGATTACTCTCGGAATCGTTACACAGGCTACCATGACGACCACCGTTCTCAAGGTAACCCGTCTCCATGTTACTCTGGAGCCTCCCCCTGTGGCAGTGGGATGGTGGGCCCGGCGCTGAGGAAGGCACCATTGGCCCCGACGCTGCACCCCCACCCTCAGAGTCAAACCCAACATCACCACCAACAGCACCTCCCCCTGTCCTCTCTCCTGGATGACTCTGAAGACGACGTCACCAGCTCTGTCAACAACGCCATCTCAGCCATCGCCGCCGCAGCTGCCGCCAACTGTGATATGAACAGTGGGAACAGAGGCGACGATAGGAGGGATATCATTGGAGGGCTGTTGGGGGGGCTGGACTTAGGCCCCTTGGGGTCCCCTTCATCAACATCTGGGATGGATAAGACCTATAGAGCACCAGGGAACCAGGATGGTATGAGTGGTAATATGAACCACAACCAACAGCAGGGGAATGATCCACAGAACCCTGCTGCCAAACCAAAACGTCCCCGGAAACCCAGAAAGCCCAAAGACCCCAACGCTCCCCCTAAACGCAGGCAGTACACCCCCAGAGCTCCCAGGGAGTCGAGCAACATCCCGCGGCCATATCTGTGCAGTGTTTGCGGCAGGGGGTTTGCACGCCGCGAGACCCTGCGTAGGCACGACCGTGTCCATACTGGGGAGAAGCCCCACCGCTGCAGTACATGTGGGAAGCACTTCAGAGAGGCCTTCCACCTCACCAAGCACCACACCGTTCACTCTGGGGAGAAGAACTACAAGTGCAGCCTGTGTGGGAAAGAGTTTGGCTACTCCCAGAGCCTCAAGAGGCACGGGAAACTCCATCAGAAAGGGGAGCTGGAAGAGGTCCCCACAACACCAGGAGGGGAGAACCTCAACAACTTCAACACAAACCCATCATGTGGGATGGGCCAAGACAGGGAACAGAACCAAGGAAACAGCTCCTCCTCCTATTATTCATACCCCCAAGATGTCAAGCCTCAAGGCTCCAACAGCCAGCCCCCGCCCAGGCTCTACACCTGTGCCATATGCTGGAAGTCTTTCCGTCATCACTTCCACCTGACGGCTCATCACCAGACGGTCCATGAGAACGGAGGTGAGAAGCTGTTCAGCTGCGAGGTGTGTGGGAAGGCCTTTGCCTACTCCAACAGCCTCACTCGACACAGGCTGTCACAGCACGGCCTGGCCCGCACCGGCCCTGACAACGCACAAGGGGACGGCAGTGGGTCAGGGGTAAACAGTGCAGCTGGTGGTGGAGTGAGTGGGACTGCATCAGAGAGCGAGGCAGCCACCAACGCCCTCCTTCAGATGGCACCTTCCACAGAGGGCCACGGGGGGCAGCAGAGTCACAGTGTTGTCACCCACAGTCATCAACAACAGCCACCTCAGCCCCCAGCTGGCTACTCCCCCCTTTTCTATGATGCTGGTACGGCCCACTCCTCAGCCTCCAGCGTCCCTCCCTACTCTCAGCCCCTGCCACCCAACTCCACAATCATGCCCCCTCAGCACCAGCATTCCCCAGCAAGGGTGAAAGGGGAGCACATTTACCCAGCTGGGTCCAGTAGTCACACCCTTCACACCACAGCTCCATTCCAGCCCCTCACAGAGCTGCCATCCGACCACCACCACCACCACCACCATTCTTCACATCACCACCACCGTTCAGAGCCACAGTCCCAGCAACCACACCACAGGAACATCCAATCACACGATGACATGAGGAGACACAAGAAGAAGAGAAAGTCCGACAGGAGGGAGGGAAGGGGGGACATGTGGGGGGAGTCCTCAGGCTTCGTCAGAGGCGAGGAGAGGAAAGACCAGAGGAAGAGGAGGTCTGTTTTGCAAAAAAGCTGAGGAAGAAAAAGCTTCTGTTGAAGATTAGACGAGGGGGGGGGGCGGGAGGGGGAGGATATGAGCTGGTTACAACAAGAGGGATGAAGATACAAATCCTGTCATCTCTCAAAGTCCCAGTGAAACGTTTTTCCTGCTCCATCTGTCCCCACGCCATGTTCGCCCGCCAGGCCGGCCTGCTAGCCCACAGGGCAGCTAAACACACCCAGAGAGTCCTGTCCCCCCAGGAGCGTCTGTGCTGCGGTGTGTGTGGGAAGCAGTCTCACAGGCTCCTGGAAGCCTTCATCCACCGGGCGACTCATCGCGCCCGAGGGTCCTTCTCTTGCAGACGCTGCTCTGCTCGCTTCTGGAACGCCCCCCTCCTCCGCAGGCACAAGGTGACCTGCCGACATAGGGCCAAGGGACTTCCACGAGGGGGCGCTATCCGCCTGAAGTTGTCCAAGAGGGCGGGGGAGAGGAAGAGCAGAGAGGAGCAGGGGGAGATGTCGCACTCCCTGCTTACATTGTACAGATACTGAGCTTGCTGACTTCTAAGGTAGTGGCATTTAGATTTTCATTGATAGGAAAGGGAGAGGTTATCAGTTTTGGACTATACATAGAAGAAGATGGACTTTAAAAAACAAAAGCCTTTGGGGGGGCGATTGAATTGGTCTGGTGTCTGTCTGGACCTCATCAACTCAACTCACTGACTGTTAGAACGAGTGTTTTAACAACATGAACTACTGTAGATCAACCAAGGATCACCCGGAATTCTTCCATCCAAACTGTATGGGAGGATGTTGAAAGACATGACTGTTTTCATATGATCATTAACCCTTAAGTGCATTGACACTATGCTTGGCTGACACTGTGCAGTTATTAGACATGTTTAGGTGATTTGACCTGGTAATTTAACTCTACCCCCTCAGCCTTACTAGCATCCCTTCTATACCCCTAGCTGTATGATAACTCTGTCTCTGCTGTGTACTATGTCTTGTTGATGTTCACCTAGAGCCCCTTTGGGGATTTTTTATGTAAAAAGTGCATTTAGTAGGAGTAGGGAGAGGGTGGGACACAGACTTCTGGTTGGTAGGGAGGCAGTCTGTTTGTCGGTGCATGTGTGTTTTTTGGTCAGTTTGTTGCGGAGGTTGTGAACTCACTATGTGATGATTAATTCAGTACATCCAAAAAGGACGTGTTTTAAGCGTAAGTTAACAAAGTCCTGAAAAATGTCCCCAGTGATTTAATCACGTCTTTAAAAATACATTTGAGAATCTTAATAGATTGAAGTGAATACCACTTCCAGACAAAAAAGTGTATCTTACAAAAAGCCTTGCTAATCATGACTTTATTTAATTTTCATGCCTGTGGAAACAATTGTAGCTTTTATACCAAGATATTGAGATCAAGACAGGATGAACAAAGCTCACTGTAACGTATATTGTGTTAATATCTTATCACTGCTGTGTTTCTGTTTTCACAAAGTACTTTATTTAGCTTTTACTGTTCCTTCATAGTAGCAAAACCAGTTATGATTACATGTATTAATGTGTGTTTAACTCCATCTGTCTACCTGCCAAACCTGGATTCTGTCCTCTTCTCTTATTTTTGCTGAGTTGCAATCATGTTCATAACCCTGTCAGGCCTTGTTTTATCTTCTAAAGAAAAGAATAGTTCTAAGTACATTTCTATCACTTTATTTACTTAAAACAAAGATAGTTGTTGATTATACTTCAGCATTGAATAAAACATAAGTGTTCTCTGCTGTGCTTTTTCTCCATGTATCATGTAAGGCTAATGATGATGAACGGCATAGTTACTGATAACTAATCATGTGGGTATTGACTCTATAATGAGAACAATGTTACAAATACCAACATCAGTATAATAGTTTTGTCCCAGATATAGTTAAATAGCTGTGTGGGCCTGATGGATTTCAGGATGTCATCATGGATATACAAATGCATTTCAACTTAGCACAACTATGGTTATCCAACTTATTGGCAGGTCAATTCAATTCATGTTGTGTACTCAACCAGAAATGCTTATTTTTGTTGCTTTGCTTTCTTTCTATGACCCCAATTTGAAATGGCCACAACTCACAACCACCCAAAATAAATAAACAATGGACATCTACAGCCTACAGTATTATGTTAAATCCACTAGATGGCATTAGGCACCTCATTTCTGCTCACTGTACTCTGGCCCCTGTGTTTTAGAGTGTGGCAGTCACATGGATTTTACACCGATAGGGGATGGATTCAAGAGTCGGAACGTGCAGTGTCCATGTCTGAGCTGTGTGTGTCAGTGAGTGCGCACCATGCGTGCATGTGAGTGACTGAGTGACCGAGTGTGTACAAATGTGTGTGTGTGTGTGTGTTTGCAGACTCATGCTTGCATGCAAGTGTGAGATACATCTATTTGTGTAGACACAGATAGAACATCAACATAAATGCATACATACATAGTCTACATACAGAATGGCAAGGCAGTTATGGCTGTCCTACTGACCTAGTTCTGTTAGTTTGTGTGGATATAGGCTATTGTAATGTAGACTACAGTATTAGAGTTCACCTTAATGAAATATGACAGCTGTGGTCTGTTGTTCTGGTTTGACTTAAGTATTTTTTAGGTGGCAGCAGCACTGTCACAATAACTGCTATAGAGGGATATGCACATTTAGCTTCATTATGCTTATTCCCTCTGTTTCAACATTAAAAAATACTACTAAACATCAATATTTCATGTCTAAATACAAAAAGAAACATGAAATGCTAACTATCATTTTAATTTCTAGATACCATGGTCTGTTTGTGTGTTAGTGCATTTCCCACATGTCATGTAGGACTACAGCCGAAGAAGCATATTATAGCCTACCTATCAAATCAGAGTCACCTTTGTTCGCTAAGTACATTTAACCTGGTGAGATGGTGCTGCCACAATAACAAGAGTATACAGACAAAATATATAGCCTACTATAGCTTAAAGCAAAATAGATTATAATTTAAAATAGAAAACAATTTTTAGACAATGTGAATGTAATTTAAGGTCATTGTCAGTCTTTTCTATATTCTAACTACCTCTTCTGTAGGTCTGTTCTATACTTTCTCAAACCTTCTCAAATTGTTCTAACAGATGAATTATCATGAATAGGTCAGGCATAAAGGCATGCAAGGTTCGTTTTGCAGTAAACACACATGTATGATAGTTTATCATCAATCAGTGTATCAATTGTTTCCCCATTAATTATACTCATGCTGTTGGCATATGCCTATTTGTAGAGAAAACAAGTGACTGGTACACACAGTAATATCCTCAGAAGGATGTATATTGTTCCTGGGATCTGTCTAAATATTGTTTTCACGATGTCCGACTAGCAGTCAAAAAAAAGGAAACAATTTCCTGTGGCTCTTTGACTGTGGGTTAAAATACAGTACTGCAGACACCTCGCGCTGTTCTGCTTTGAATCGGTCTCACGCGGCCGTAGCATGGGGGGAATCCGTAGGGCGGGGCGGGTGGCCTAGTTCTTTCCAATAAGCGCTCACTAGGGGAGGAGACATTATTTTCTCCAACCAATCGAAACTAGAGCAACATGCATAAGGGTTGCACCTCCTCGTGACTGGGCCATGTGCGCTATTACAGCTATTCTGCTTTTAGGGAGCAACGTGCTGCTGTGTTCCTTTCGCCTGAAAACCCGGCAGCCACTCACGTTTTCTCTGGATTACAAGCGGACTGGGAAAACTGTAGTCTACACTCAGTTGCTTGCTCATAGAATGGTGCAGGGCCCATTGCCATTATAATGAAATAATCACATTGGCAATCTATTTGGGCAATAATCTGTATGCCTAGATTAACGTTCTATAGAGGATATGTATCAAGGTCCCCTCAGTTGCTAGTGTCATTTAAAGACGTTAATTCAAAGTCATAATGATAACGGTGGCGGGTGACTGGTAAAGACGTTAATTCAAAGTCATAATGATAACGGTGGCGGGTGATTGCTAACTATCCATTTGTTTTCGTCCGTCTGTCCATGAGCATACAAACAACAAGTGCTTGGCGTGCCCCCTCGAGGTGTGGCACGAGGGGGGTTGTGTGTTTGTCATGCATATTGAACAAATAAGCCAATCATGCCTTCTCTCGCGCCTTGCCCTATGAGTTGTGACGTCACGTGAACTGCCCGTGTTCGTTCCAGCTGAGAGGACAGCCGTCGCGCAGCCCAAATCCAAGCCCGTGCTTCAGTACATTGGCTACACAAAGTACGCGGGGGAAAAGAAGAACCCCCCCTCCCGAAAGAACGATAGAGCGACAGGAAAGCTTCAAGAAAAAAGTAATACAGCTTGTCACCAGACAAATAGCGCGCGTACTCAGAGCCTTCTCCGCTTTTCGCTCTTCATTATTTGTTCATTTGGCATTGTGGAGTAGGACATTCTTTTTCCTTGCTTCGAGTTTCATTTTGATCATTTTGGAATCGTCATTTGTTTGGGGTGTTGATCAACTCAGGATATTTTTCGACAACAATTTATTGTTTTCCAGCTCGGATTTTATTTTGTCCACCTTTGAATTGACCATGGGCACCAGTCATTAGTTTGACGTTTACAACTGGTCTCTATTGGAGAATAACATCTTGATCTGCACCGGGGATTTAAAATAATATAGTGTTGCACCATATCTACTGGAATACTGTCTATTATAATGATACAACAGTGGATATAAGAACACTTCATAGCCTAAATAGAGGGAAAGGTAAGAACATGTTTATTGACATTCTAAACAAATCAAAGGGACACGTTTTGCAACCATTGCTTGTTATTATTAGGCTACACTCTGGCATACTGAGCCTGGGAGTCAAACTTTAATGTTCTCATATCTTGTCGAGATATGCACTCACATATGCGTTTTATATTACTTCAACAAGTTTGTAATGTCATTTCAAATAGACTATTCATTGCACCTGGTTCATTGCACCCAATTCTAATTATAATAAATGTTAATTCAATATTCTCGTTAATTGAATAGCGGTGATCAATCTGCCAGTCATTTCGACTCCGCCTGCGCCCCAGGATCCTAATC
Organism: Oncorhynchus tshawytscha; assembly: GCF_018296145.1. NCBI lineage: Eukaryota > Metazoa > Chordata > Actinopteri > Salmoniformes > Salmonidae > Oncorhynchus > Oncorhynchus tshawytscha. The sequence goes on from NC_056431.1 coordinate 5,142,118, forward strand.
AACAACCAGGTCCGGCCAACTATGTCCAGGCAGCTCACCCAGCTCCTGACCCCGGACCTCCCAGCCGGCGCTAGCCCACAGTTCGGGAATTGCAACCAGTCTGGTGGCTCCATCAGCGGTGGATACCTCAACTCCATGGCTAGTTTGAAATCCCTCCTGCAGCATCCGATGAAGGGAGACCGTGCAATTCTCAAAGACTGCTGCGACGTTAAAGGTGAGAAGATAACTTTGATTTAATTTGATTGTTACATTGTTATCATGCAGTTACCACTGAAGGCTCTACAGTGCAACAATGTTGCTGATGGAGTTTTCTGCACTTAAGCTAACAGACACTGCATGCCTATGTTGTTTTTCTGTTATTTAGCATATTTTGTAACTGACATTCAATGAAATCATATCTACCAGTCTCCATTGTCTGCCTGACTCAATTGAGTACAGTACAGTGAAGACAGCTGTGCTCACCAGCATAACTTAATATCTGGCCCTGCCATTGTCACACGCACATGACATGACACATGCACCACTGTCTGACTTGTTGTTTGGAAACAAAACAGATAAGGTATACTGGTGTGGTTCTTCAGTACAGAACTCAGCTCTGAATGATTATTCATGATTGACATTCTGCAACCAACACACACCAATAGGATATACATGGTGGTGGCAGTTGTCCTTTAGAACTGATTGATGGTCAGTTTGTATTTTTACTACTGATAATACAGGTCAGGACCAGAATAGGGAAACTTTGTCTCAGAACAGAACTTACACTCTTAGAAAAAAAGGTGCTATCTAGACCCTAAAAGGGTACTTCGGCTGTCCCCATAGGAGAACCCTTTGAATAACTATTTTTGGTTCCAGGTAGAACCCTTTTGGGTTCAATGTAGAGGGTTCTGCGTTGGAACCCAAAAGGGTTCTACCTGCAACCAACAAGGGATCTACCTGGAACCAAAATGGGTTCTCCTACGGGGACAGCCAAATAACCTTTTTGGAACCCTTGCTTCTAAGAGTGTTGGATCAAATACTCGTTGGAAAATGTTAATCGAATCCAACCACTCCTATAGTATAGAGCAGTAAACCAGAAAGCATATTATGGGATAGTAATCATGTTCAAATCATCTATAAGTGACTTTGTTGAGCTTCACAATCAACTTGAGATACTTTTGGATGATTTGGACATGCTAATATCGGTCCCATGACTTGAATAGGATTTGTGCCACAAATGCTAAAACGTTAGCATGTGGAAACAGTACCAGGGAAACTACTGTTATACCTCCATAGACAGTTTACAGGGTAAGGAAACCAATATGCCATTATCCCTGTAACACATTATTACATGGTCATTAGGCATAACAAACACTTTTATCCAAACACCCCCAAATGTCCAGTAGAATGATGGTGCCATCCCATGTTGCACTCTGCTGTGAGCTGAGCATGATGTTCTCATATGGATTATAATCTCCGCCCCTCCAATCCCCTGGCATAGTTTTAGATTAGCAGGCAGATTAAGACGACATCTTTTGGTATAATATCTGACATGCTAAACAGTACCAGCGAGGCCTGTGGTATGGATGCCTATATTACCAAATTCATTTGTCTCACCAAATATAGACATAGACATGCAGACATGTAGTAAAAATCATATTGCTTTTCATCCAGCATTCGGATTTGGATTCTTGTGCAGTTTCTTGTATGACCATCTGTTACGGTCTGACTGAAGCAATCAGTGGTGTTTGTGCACATAGCAGTGCAGCTGATGCATCCAACGGTCACACCATTCCACAGATATCATCTATCTCTCAGTATCTGTAGAGTTGACACATCTATAGGATAATTGTGCCTCTGGGCCTCAACAGCTATGAGGCTTGGGCCATAGCACCCTCTTGTCTCATTTAATTAAATGAAATAGGTTTACAAGAACGCCTACAGCTTTGGACATAAGATAATTATATCCTGTCATATGACCCTAAGTAGTTCCCCCCCAAAACTGAAAAGCAAAGAGTGTATATGGAAGAAACCTTGTGAGGAACCAGACTTGAGGGAGTGTATATAGTGGGATACCATGACACTTAAAAAAAAAAAAAAAAATAGAATCCCAAAATCACCTCTGACAGCACCAAGGGTCAAACATTTGATGCGACAACTACAACTCTTGAGAGTTCCAACCCCTGTCCATCGTTTACTAACCAATAACCTCCATTTTGTCTCTCTCCCACCATCCCAGACAAAGACAGAACCATCACAGACATGGATGAGGACTCCTTGGGTGGCGGGAATGGCGGCTGCAACATGCGTAGTGGCAGCAGCGGGGTGAGCAGCAGCAACAGTAACGTCAGCGGAGGAGGAGCTGGAGGATTTAACCAGTCTGCGTTCCTGGGACCCCTCCTGTGGGAGAGGACCCTGCCAGTGGAAGGAGGCCTCTTCCAGCTGCAGTACATGGACCTGGAGGAATTCCTCACAGAAAACGGCATGGGCGGAGTCCACGGCCAGAACAGTTCCAGTACAGCCCAGATCCCATCCCAGAGTTCCCAGTCGGCGGTGCCAAATCAGAGTTCCCAGTGCCCCCCCTCATCGCCCCCACCCTGCTCTTCAGCCTCCTCCTCGTCATCCTCATCTTCCCCGTCGCTCATCGGCCTGGAGGTGGCCCAGTCCAACATTCAGGGAGGACTTGACTATGGTGAGTAACCCGAACCGGGTGTAGGAGGAGGGGAGGGCAACATACAGAGATTTCTATGATGATTTTATCCCATGGATACAATACGGAACAGTGTACATCTGTTTATTGTACACATCTTCAGTAGGAACATGGGGAGAGGGGTGGAGATTGAGACGGTTTATGGTGATTCTATGGAAAGGGATTGTAGGGGTGGTGGGTGGTTGGTGAATGTATCATAGCTCACATGGTATCGACAATGTATTCAGTGGTCCAGTTTGGCCAAATGAAGCAAGGATTATGGTGCCATGTTGTTTTGGCCTTGTGAAGTGGCAACTAGATGAAGGACTAAAATGGAGGATCAGTGACATGGCAGTTACCATGGTGACCCTGTATCAATACAGGGTGGTTATGTCCGTAGAGAGAAGGCTGTAGTAAAGTCTGCACAAAGTCTTCATGTGATTCAGCTCTTTAAGTTGTCCTCAGTACTCATATTGAACTCCTCTCCTATGGTGACCAAGCATCATTTTCTGTGAAGCCAAATGGAACCCTTAACGCTGAGTTAACTTGACAGAGAGGGAACAACAAGGAGGGGTTGAGAAAGCAACGACAGGAATTTCCTGTAGGCTACAAACTACCCTTCACACTGAGCTAGGTTTAACATTTAGGCTGCCTGAGAGAAAGAGACAGAGGAGACATTTAACAAATGCATCTCACAGCGCTGACAAAGGGGTTTGGTTTGGTCGGTTTTATGTTAAATTCAGGTCCAAACAGCCATTTACTGAACACTAAGGTCTTACTGTACATAGGGAGATCAAGACAGAGATAAGGAGGGGAGGGAGAGGAAGTAGGTGTGTGTAGTGAGTGTTTGTGATCGCGTGTCTTTAAATCTCTCCTCACCTCACACGCTACAGCAATGTGCACGTGCAGTGTCCCTTCACGTGCCGAGGCTGTGAGCACTGGAGCAAGAGAACGAGAGGCAGGGCCAAGCGGAGGACTGGGAGGAGCGGAGCGGCACGAGGGTGGGAGGGAGAGGGAGAGGGAGGGGGGAGGGAGAGGAAGGGAGAGGGAGAGGGAGGGGGAGGGGGAGGGAGAGGGAGGGAGGGGGAGGAAGAGGTTCCCATTGCCTGCTGATACTGAAGTTCAAATGGAATGTTTGAATGCAGAAGAGAGAGATTTACAGAGATAGTAATGATTAAGATGTGATGCTGTACAGTAGATGGGGAATGTCAGTAGCCATTGTGTTTAACCCTTCATAAACTGGTTGTTTTTTAGCTGCATTTCAGTCCAATGTCACATGTCACAATAATACACTTTAGACAGTTTAGACATGAGTTAAATATGACACTTTCACATTTACAAGACAAATAGGATATGAATGTAAAAGAAGCATTGATGAAGCCAAATTTGATATTGCGGGTTGGATGATGTGTTTGCTACATAGTCGTTACAGTGTAACACAAATTATGAGGCAAGACAGGAGAACGTATTTGTAATGATCTGATTTGAGTTTTCATTTAGACACCTGACAATTGACTTAACTCGAGGTGGGTGTAGTGTAGGCTATGTTCTGATTGTGTTGCCTGTAAAGGAGGAATAGGAAGAGGAAAAGGCTGTTTGGGGTCTTTGTGATAGGAATGTCAAGGTGTTATGTGCATTAGGCCCTAAAGGGGGTGAGTGAGCTTTATAGAACATAGGGAACTGATTTCAAGGGGTGGGATGACGGTTGTATAACAGTTTTAGAAACATTTCAAGAAAACTGTTAAAACCAGCCTTATAGGAGTCTGGGCATGTTGATAATAATATTAAACCAGGATTGAAATATATACTCTGACTAAAAGGGTGATATTGAATTTTTATACACAAGATAAGTTGAGAAAAGTGCTCTTGCACATGTAAAGTTCCCATTTGAGTTCGATTTCTCCATGATAATAGATTCATATTGAAGTGAAACACACGTTCACGATAGTTGGAAAGACGTTGGGCTGTAGAAATCACACTTGAAAGCAGGGAGAAAAACATTCCTGTTTATTAGTTTCTCAGAGCAGAAAGTAGCCCCCTTTCACCACCTGGTGGACATGGTCTGTAACTGCAGCCTATCAGCTCTACAGCTCTTTTACTTTACTTATTTTGACTTGTAGATAAATGCTGTGTGTTATTGCTCTCTGATGGACCTGAGAGGTCAGTGAGTCATAATGTATCTACATGGAATCTCCTGGTTCATATAACGGTTTAATAAGAAAATAACAACCGATTCTCTCTCTTTCAGGAGGCAGTCAATCGAGCATGAACGACGACTGCGGCTCGCCTGGTTCCTCTGTCTCCTCTTCGTCCTGCACTCCTCTCATGACACCCACATCCAACGGTCCAGACGTGATGGGTGGCTTTGAACCCGACGCGGCCGATGTGGCTCTGTCCAGTGTGCCCGGCCAGGACGCCTTCGACCCCCGCAGACACCGCTTCAGCGAGGACGAACTCAAACCACAGCCCATGATCAAGAAGGCCCGCAAGATGCTGGTGCCAGCAGACCTCAAGGTTGGTAGTCAGAGAGTAGGTAGAAGTATTAAGAGTTGGTAGAAGTTGTCCCTAACCTCTGGTCCAGGGTCAGATCATTCTCTACAAGGTAATGTCAGTAGGTCTGTATCTAACGGTGTCTCCCTCTTTCAGGATGATAAGTACTGGTCCCGGCGGTGTAAGAACAACGAGGCAGCCAAGCGTTCTCGTGACGCGCGGCGCTTGAAGGAAAACCAGATCTCGGTCCGCGCCGCTTTCCTGGAGAGAGAAAACCAGGCACTCAGACAGGAAGTGGCTGACATGAGGAAGGAGCTCGGTCGCTGCCGCAACATTCTCAACAAATATGAGAATCGCCATGGAGACCAGTGAAGAAGAGGAGGAGAAAGAGAAGGAACTGATGGGTGGAATGGGGTGACATGATGATGATAACGATGATGATGATGATGAATGTATGAGACGATGAGATGGGTGATATAAAGAAGCTCAGGTGCCACGTTTTGATGATGTCAGAGTGGACAGGGTTAAAGGTTAGGGACAGAGAGATTACATAACCTGGTGGACTGTTGCCCCTTTAGATGAAAGAAGAAAACGTGACTTTGAGGATTTTGATATCGGAGAATTGTATATTTTTATATTAAGACTAGACGGGGAGCAAATTTTGGAAATAATTTTTGTATATTTTCTATATGAATGGGAAAGATATAAGATATAGAGATATGGAGGGCTATGACAAAATATCTTTTTACAGTAGATTGATAAAGGAGATGCTATTTTAGAGGTGTTAGACAGGGATTTTTAGACAGGATTCAGAGTCCGGGACTAGGAGGCAAGGCAGCCATTTTAAACTGTAAAATAGCGAGCAAAATGATTTTAAAATTGTACAGTTCAACATTTCTTTGTGGATTTTACTCAAGCACTTAATTTGTTTTCTTTGTTGTGTATCTAACTGATGGGGTTTGGGCTGAAATGGTAGGAAAGTGAAAGAGAGAGAGAGAGAGAGAGAGAAATGGGAGAAACACTATTAACCCAGCACAATCTTCAGCACTTGTCCAGTGTTTGTAAATAACAAGTCCTTCATATTGTTACAACTTTTGCAACCTTTTAACAGTTTGGACTGTTTAGTAGTTGTCTAGATGTCTGGGCTTTGGTGCAACAGCTCTTACATTTGATTATAGCTGCACTATCTCCTCTGTCATATAGAGAATTGTATTATGTGACCCCAAGACTAGCAGGGCATTCAATCACACTACAGCTAATGGATGGGGCGACTGTTAGTTTTTATTATGTATACTATGAACTCATATTGCTGAGCCCTTGGCCATCTCTCTCTCGCTCTCTTTCTGTCACTTTTTGTCCTTTTTAGATTGCTGTCAGTTCTAACTGATATAGAATATCTTGCCCAAGCTGGGTTGGTAGGATTTTTTAGTTGTTCTGGTTACAGTGGACCGTTTTGATCTTCTCTCTGCATTGTGATGTTTTCTTCCTTCCTATGTTTTTTTATATCGAATTGATCCAATCCCAACACGGTTAATGTCGCTTACAACCAATCACGAAAAGGCTACTTTTACCTTTAACCAATCCTAACAACCGGTCTCTGTGGTTCTAGATTGTATACATAATACCACAATGTCTTCACACCCTCCTAAATAGTCCACAAACTACCCAGGAAAAAGCACACTTGTGTTACTGTACAATATTAATGATTTTAGCTAGCATTCTTATTATTGGTAGAAGATAAATATTGTCTATATTGAATATACCAGTTTGTGTATTTTACATAGGTATATGCTAAGTGTGAATGTTGCAGAGATGAGATGCGTGTATGATTGCGTATATGCAAATTATATTCCAGGAGATGGGGTTTGTGGTAGGGTGTCATATCAAATGTGACCCTATTCTCCCATATACCTAGGGAATAGGTTATCATTTGAGATTATGCTATTATTACTCTCCCCATCGATCGGAATGGTGTTAAATTCTCAGATTTCTGGGACTAATAAAAAAGCCAAAATTTAAAATGTTGATTTATTAAGGTTGTTGATACTTTCTGTCAGTTTTCCGGCATTTCTGTGTTGTTGAGCATCGTCTTAGTATCCACATAGTGTCGTGTTTCACTACCGACTCACTAAACCCAGGGAGAGAAAGGGCCCAGTCAACCCAGTGATAGTGCTTCTTTTCCTCAACGACCATGTTATAAATAACTACCATTACTATGATTATGATGATTGTTACCCCCCTTTATTGTTGCTGTTATATATAATTGAATGATTTTATTTCTTTGGATGAACATGATTTGTTTCGTGTTGAAGCATCTTTGATCTCAAGCTATCCTCACAGAGAGACTATTCAGACATGCATCCTTGTTTTTATGTCACTTCCTGCCCTGCACCATGTACATCCTGCTTTGGTCCCTCGAGGGCCGCTGGTTTGTTCATAACCCCCATGGACAGTTTCTATCCGGACTTCTCTGAAACACAGTTCCCAGAGGAAGACGGACATCTTGGTTTCTCTGTTGATCATGGATTCCACAATCTCGCTGGCTCATCTCATACCTGGAGAACGACAGCGGTAGAATCCCATGTACTTCTGACTGTACACGTCTGTTCAGTTCTCTAGTTGTGTATGGACTATGCACGCTAGCCACAGTTTTCCTCTTGGTTTTCAGCAGCCTATTTTCACCTCAGTGACTGTATGTATGCTCTCCCAACTGGATGTTGTTCCTGATCTCCCTGACGTGGATGATGATAACTCTTATAGTGACTTTTATTGAACTACAACTACCCATCTGCACCGGTGGTGTCCACTGTTCCAGCCCACTCAGTGCTGGCAATGGGGATGTCGTCGAACTTTCCCGAAAACACAAATAAAAGATTGTTCTTACTTACTGCTTCTCTGTTTTCTTTATATTTACTCACGTTTTACAGACACTCTTATTCATCTTAAGATAAACTATATATACAAAAGTATATGGACATCCCTTCAAATTAGTGGATTTGGCTATTTCAGCCACACCATTGCTGACAGGTGTATAAAATTGAGCACACAGCCATGCAATCTCCATAGACAAACATTGGCAGTAGAATGGCGTTACCGAAGAGCTCAGTGACTTTCAACGTGGCACCGTCCAACAAGTCAGTTCATCAAATTTCTGCCCTGCTAGAGCTGCCACGGTCAACTGTAAGTGCTGTTGCTGTGAAGTGGAAACGTCTAGGAGCAACAACAGCTCAGGCGCAAAGTGGTAGGCCGAGGCTGCACAAGCTCACAGAACGGGACTGCCAAGTGCTGAAGCTTGTAACACGTAAACATTGTCTGTCCTCGTTTGCAACACACTACCGAGTTCCAAACTGCCTCTGGAAGCTATTTCAGCACAACAACTTCGCCAGGAGCTTCAGTGGGTTTCCATGGCCAAGCAGCCACACACAAACTTAACATAACAATTTGAAATGCCAAGCATCGGCTGGAGTGGTGTAAAGCTCACCGCCATTGGACTCTGGACCAGTGGAAACGCGTTTTCTGGAGTGATGAATCGCGCTTCACCATCTGGCAGTGTAACGGACAAATCTGGGTTTGGAGGAAAAATGGTCTGGGCTGTTTTTCATGGTTCGGACTAGACCCCTTAGTTCCATTGAAGGGAAATCTTAACGCTACAGCATACAATGACATTCTAGACTTCCAACTTTGTGGCAACAGTTTGGGGAAGGCCCTTTCCTGTTTCAGCATAACACTGCCCCTGTGCACTATTTTTGTATTTATTTATTGAACCTTTTTTTAACTAGGTGTCACGTTCTGACCTTAGTTCTTTTGTTATGTCTTTGTTTTATTATGGTCAGGGCGTGTGTTGGGTGGGTTGTCTATGTTCGTTTTTCTATGATTTGCTATTTCTGTGTTTGGCCTGGAATGGTTCTCAATCAGAGGCAGCTGTCAATCGTTGTCCCTGATTGAGAACCATATTTAGGGAGCCTGTTTTCTATTGTGTTTCGTGGGTGACTGTTTTCTGTTGTATGTCTACACCAGCCAGAACAGTTTTCGGTCGGTTCTCATTGGTATTTTTTGTTATTTCCGTGTTCATTTCAATAAATATGGACACATACCACGCTGCACCTTGGTCCTCACCTTCTTCCACCAACAACGACCGTTACACTAGGCAAGACACAACCTCTCCCTCAACATCAGCAAGACCAAGGAGTTGTTTGTGGACTATAGGAAACAGGGGGGCCACCCACATCAACAGGGCTGTAGTGGACAGGGTCAAGAGCTTCACGTTCCTTTGTCCACATCACTGAGGACTTAACATGCTCCCTTCACACCAGCACAGTTGTGAAGAAGGATTTGGCATGGCCCCTCAGATCACAAGGAACTTTTACAGCTGCACCATCGAGATCATTCTAACTGGTTGTAGAACCGTCTGGTATGGCAACTGCACCGCCCTCAACCGGAAGGCCCTACAGAGGGTGGTGCAGACGGCCCAACGCGTCACTGGGGGCGAACTCCCAGCCATCCAGGAAGTCTGTCTGAGAAAATCCCCCAAAATGGTCAAAGACTCCAGCCACCCGAGACATGGGCTGTTCTCCATGCTCACGTCTGGCAGATGGTACCAGTGCATCAAGGCCCAGACCAACAGACTCCTAAACAGCTTCTACCCCCTGGCCATAAGACTGTTAAATGGCTAACAACTACACACCTACACTGCTGCTAAAATGATTATTGATTAGATGTATTACTACCCTTACACTGCTGTTCATTGGTTATTGATTGCCATTAACATTAGTATTTATCTATTTATCCTGCTACCAGTCACTTTTCAGCCCTGTTAACATGTATATCCGGCCACCAGTCACTTTTCAGCCATGTTTACATGTATATCCTGCCACCAGTCACTTTTCAGCCATGTTTACATGTATATCCTGCCACCAGTCACTTTTCAGCCCTGTTTACATGTATATCCGGCCACCAGTCACTTTTCAGCCATGTTTACATGTATATCCTGCCACCAGTCACTTTTCAGCCATGTTTACATGTATATCCTGCCACCAGTCACTTTTCAGCCATGTTTACATGTATATCCTGCTAGCAGTCACTTTTCAGCCCTGTTTACATGTATATCCTGCCACCAGTCACTTTTCAGCCATGTTTACATGTATATCCTGCCACCAGTCACTTTTCAGCCATGTTTACATGTATATCCTGCCACCAGTCACTTTTCAGCCCTGTTTACATGTATATCCTGCCACCAGTCACTTTTCAGCCATGTTTACATGTATATCCTGCCACCAGTCACTTTTCAGCCATGTTTACATGTATATCCTGCCACCAGTCACTTTTCAGCCATGTTTACATGTATATCCTGCCACCAGTCACTTTTCAGCCATGTTTACATGTATATCCTGCCACCAGTCACTTTTCAGCCATGTTTACATGTATATCCTGCCACCAGTCACTTTTCAGCCATGTTTACATGTATATCCTGCCACCAGTCACTTTTCAGCCATGTTTACATGTATATCCTGCCACCAGTCACTTTTCAGCCATGTTTACATGTATATCCTGCCACCAGTCACTTTTCAGCCCTGTTTACATGTATATCCTGCCACCAGTCACTTTTCAGCCCTGTTTACATGTATATCCTGCCACCAGTCACTTTTCAGCCATGTTTACATGTATATCCTGCCACCAGTCACTTTTCAGCCATGTTTACATGTATATCCTGCTACCAGTCACTTTTCAGCCCTGTTTACATGTATATCCTGCCACCAGTCACTTTTCAGCCATGTTTACATGTATATCCTGCCACCAGTCACTTTTCAGCCCTGTTTACATGTATATCCTGCTAGCAGTCACTTTTTAAGTTTAAACCCACCTCAACAGTACCCCTGCACACTGAATAAGGTGCTTGCACTGACTGTGTATATATATATATTTGCATTCTCGTGTTTCAACTTACTTCTTGTGTTTTTTTACAATATTATTATTAATGATATTACTGCACTGTTGGGAAATACTTTCACTGTACGATGAGACAAGGACATCCCTGCCGGCCAAACCCTCCCTAACCCGGACAACGCTGGGCCAATTGTGTGTCGCCCCACGGACCTCCCGGTCGCGGCCGGCTACGATGGAGCTTGGGCTCGAACCCAGAATCTCTGGTGTCACAGCTAGCACTGCGATTTATTTTATTTTTTATTTCACCTTTATTTAACCAGGTAGGCAAGTTTAGAACAAGTTCTCATTTACAATTCCGACCTGACCAAGATAAAGCAAAGCAGTTTGACACATACAACGACACAGAGTTACACATGGAGTAAAACAAACACAATCAATAATACAGTATAAAAATAAGATGTGAGGAAATGAGGTGAGATAAGGGAGGTAAAGGCAAAAAAGGCCATGGTGGCGAAGTAAATACAATATAGCAAGTAAAACACTGAAATGGTAGATTTGCAGTGGAAGAATGTGCAAAGTAGAGATAGAAATAATGGGGTGCAAAGGAGCAAAATAAATAAATACAGTCGGGGAAGAGGTAGTTGTTTGGGATAAATTATGGGTTGGGCTATGTACAGGTGCAGTAATCTGTGAGCTGCTCTGACAGCTCGTGCTTAAAACTAGTGAGGGAGATAAGTGTTTCCAGTTTCAGAGATTTTTGTAGTTCGTTCCAGTCATTGGCAGCAGAGAACTGGAAGTAGAGGCGGCCAAAGGAAGAATTGGTTTTGGGGGTGACCAGAGAGATATACAGTGCCTTGCGAAAGTATTCGGCCCCCTTGAACTTTGCGACCTTTTGCCACATTTCAGGCTTCAAACATAAAGATATAAAACTGTATTTTTTTGTGAAGAATCAACAACAAGTGGGACACAATCATGAAGTGGAACGACATTTATTGGATATTTCAAACTTTTTTAACAAATCAAAAACTGAAAAATTGGGCGTGCAAAATTATTCAGCCCCTTTACTTTCAGTGCAGCAAACTCTCTCCAGAAGTTCAGTGAGGATCTCTGAATGATCCAATGTTGACCTAAATGACTAATGATGATAAATACAATCCACCTGTGTGTAATCAATTCTCCGTATAAATGCACCTGCACTGTGATAGTCTCAGAGGTTCGTTAAAAGCGCAGAGAGCATCATGAAGAACAAGGAACACACCAGGCAGGTCAGAGATACTGTTGTGAAGAAGTTTAAAGCCGGATTTGGATACAAAAAGATTTCCCAAGCTTTAAACATCCCAAGGAGCACTGTGCAAGTGATAATATTGAAATGGAAGGAGTATCAGACCACTGCAAATCTACCAAGACCTGGCCGTCCCTCTAAACTTTCAGCTCATACAAGGAGAAGACTGATCAGAGATGCAGCCAAGAGGCCCATGATCACTCTGGATGAACTGCAGAGATCTACAGCTGAGGTGGGAGACTCTGTCCATAGGACAACAATCAGTCGTATATTGCACAAATCTGGCCTTTATGGAAGAGTGGCAAGAAGAAAGCCATTTCTTAAAGATATCCATAAAAAGTGTTGTTTAATGTTTGCCACAAGCCACCTGGGAGACACACCAAACATGTGGAAGAAGGTGCTCTGGTCAGATGAAACCAAAATTGAACTTTTTGGCAACAATGCAAAACGTTATGTTTGGCGTAAAAGCAACACAGCTCATCACCCTGAACACACCATCCCCACTGTCAAACATGGTGGTGGCAGCATCATGGTTTGGGCCTGCTTTTCTTCAGCAGGGACAGGGAAGATGGTTAAAATTGATGGGAAGATGGATGGAGCCAAATACAGGACCATTCTGGAAGAAAACCTGATGGAGTCTGCAAAAGACCTGAGACTGGGATGGAGATTTGTCTTCCAACAAGACAATGATCCAAAACATAAAGCAAAATCTACAATGGAATGGTTAAAAAATAAACATATCCAGGTGTTAGAATGGCCAAGTCAAAGTCCAGACCTGAATCCAATCGAGAATCTGTGGAAAGAACTGAAAACTGCTGTTCACAAATGCTCTCCATCCAACCTCACTGAGCTCGAGCTGTTTTGCAAGGAGGAATGGGAAAAAATGTCAGTATCTCGATGTGCAAAACTGATAGAGACATACCCCAAGCGACTTACAGCTGTAATCGCAGCAAAAGGTGGCGCTACAAAGTATTAACTTAAGGGGGTGAATAATTTTGCATGCCCAATTTTTCAGTTTTTGATTTGTTAAAAAAGTTTGAAATATCCAATAAATGTCGTTCCACTTCATGATTGTGTCCCACTTGTTGATTCTTCACAAAAAAATACAGTTTTATATCTTTATGTTTGAAGCCTGAAATGTGACAAAAGGTCGCAAAGTTCAAGGGGGCCGAATACTTTCGCAAGGCACTGTACCTGCTGGAGACGAGTATATTGAATATTTGTTCCTGTCTTTGTTGTATTGACATACGCTGTGGTTTTGGTTGTGTGTTATGGTTGGGGCATGCTGATACACTCCTGACTGCAAACTTATTGAATGCATTTGCATTTGTAAGTGAATTTCCCCACTTATACAGGAGTAATAAAGGCCCAGTTCACCAATTTTGTATTTCTTTTTTAAATTTATATTTTTCAGGGGGTGCTGCAGCACCCTCAGCACCCCTACTTGCGGCTATGGTAGGGCAGTGTACTGCAGCACCCTCAGCACCCCTACTTGCGGATATGGTAGGGCAGTGTACTGCAGCACCTTCAGCACCCCTACTTGCGGTTATGGTAGGGCAGTGTACTGCAGCACCCTCAGCACCCCTACTTGCGGATATGGTAGGGCAGTGTACTGCAGCACCCTCAGCACCCCTACTTGCGGCTATGGTAGGGCAGTGTACTGCAGCACCCTCAGCACCCCTACTTGCACCCCAGCACCCTCAGCACCCCTACTTGCGGATATGGTAGGGCAGTGTACTGCAGCACCCTCAGCACCCCTACTTGCGGATATGGTAGGGCAGTGTACTGCAGCACCCTCAGCACCCCTACTTGCGGTTATGGTAGGGCAGTGTACTGCAGCACCCTCAGCACCCCTACTTGCGGTTATGGTAGGGCAGTGTACTGCAGCACCCTCAGCACCCCTACTTGCAGTTATGGTAGGGCAGTGTACTGCAGCACCCTCAGCACCCCTACTTGCGGTTATGGTAGGGCAGTGTGTTGCAGCACCCTCAGCACCCCTACTTGCGGCTATGGTAGGGCAGTGTACTGCAGCACCCTCAGCACCCCTACTTGCGGTTATGGTAGGGCAGTGTGCTGCAGCACCCTCAGCACCCCTACTTGCGGCTATGGTAGGGCAGTGTACTGCAGCACCCTCAGCACCCCTACTTGCGGATATGGTAGGGCAGTGTACTGCAGCACCCTCAGCACCCCTACTTGCGGCTATGGTAGGGCAGTGTACTGCAGCTGTATGAGAGACAATGTCTGTGTATGTGTGTTTGCACAGTTGTGTGTATGTAGTATGTGTGTCCCCCTGTGTCCACCTGTGTGTACAGTATATGAATATATGTCATTAATTGGTCACACATGTGCAGCTGTCAGCATGAGAGAACACGAGTTGGGGGACCCCTCTTTCTCTGTTCTAGATGTGCTGTACATTAAGGGCGTGTCTCTCTCTGTGTGTGTGTGTGTGTGTGTGTGCATGCTGGGCTACAGTCCATGCTGTATTGCGGATATGAATTAATGATGTGTTTTATGTTAAACACATGGAAGCAAAATACAATAGATTCCTAGGAAGAGATGAAATCATAGAACTAGATGTCCAAATTGGAATCAGATTTAGGCCCCTATTCTATCAAACTATAACCAGGTTTACATTCTGCACTGTAACCTTTGCTTACCTGAGTACATGAATCCCTACAAATGTGCCAGAAGAAAATTGTCCTCTTTGAAAACCTGGGTACCAGGTTTGATAGAAAAAAGGCCCCATCTGATTCCAACTTCAACTTCAGTTCACATTTCAACCATGATTTCATGTTCCGACCTCTCCATTTCACTCTCCTGGGCAAGGTACTCCATTCCAGGTTTGATTCATCTATCTACAGTGCCTCCAGAAAGTATTCATACCCCTGGACTTATTACACTTTTCTAGAAATGTTGAAAATGCAAATTTATTGAAAATGAAATATCTAATTTACTTAAGTATTCACACCCCTGAGTCAATACGTTCAAATCACCTTATAGCTGTGGATCTTTCTGGGTAAGTCTCTAAGAGCTTTGCACACCTGGATTGTACAATTTATTTTTATTTAACTAGGCAAGCCAGTTAAGAACAAATTCTTATTTACAATGACGGCCTACCCCAGCCAAACCTGGACGGCGCTAGGCCAATTGTGCGCCGCCCAATCACGGCCGGATGTGATGCAGCCTGGATTCGAAACAGGTACTGCATTGACGGCTCTTGCACTGAGATGCAGTGTCTTAGACCACTGCACCACGCCCAAAATACGCTTTTGTATTCAGGAAAAAGTGAATTAGTTTGCCAATTGTTTTGCAGTTTTACTTTAGTGCCTTATTGCAAACAGGATGTATTTTGGGAATATTATTATTCTGTACATGGCACGTTTCAGGTAAGACCCAGATGCAGACAGTGTCGATGTAACAAAAGTTTATTACTAGGACAGGGGCAGGCAAAACGACAGGTCAAGGGCAGGCAGAGGTCAGTAATACAGATAGGGTGTGAAAGGCCCAGAACGGCAGGCAGTCTCAGGGTCAGAGCAGGCAGGGGTCAATAATACAGTATGGTGTGACAAGGTACAGAATGGTAGGCAGGCCCAGGGTTAAGGTACAGAATGGTAGGCAGGCCCAGGGTTAACACAGGCAGAATGGTAGGCAGGCCCAGGGTTAAGGTACAGAATGGTAGGCAGGCCCAGGGTTAAGGTACAGAATGGTAGGCAGGCCCAGGGTTAAGGTACAGAATGGTAGGCAGGCCCAGGGTTAAGGTACAGAATGGTAGGCAGGCCCAGGGTTAAGGTACAGAATGGTAGGCAGGCCCAGGGTTAAGGTACAGAATGGTAGGCAGGCCCAGGGTTAAGGTACAGAATGGTAGGCAGGCCCAGGGTTAAGGTTAAGAATGGTAGGCAGGCCCAGGGTTAAGGTACAGAATGGTAGGCAGGCCCAGGGTTAAGGTACAGAATGGTAGGCAGGCCCAGGGTTAAGGTACAGAATGGTAGGCAGGCCCAGGGTTAAGGTACAGAATGGTAGGCAGGCCCAGGGTTAAGGTACAGAATGGTAGGCAGGCCCAGGGTTAAGGTACAGAATGGTAGGCAGGCCCAGGGTTAAGGTACATAATGGTAGGCAGGCCCAGGGTTAAGGTACAGAATGGTAGGCAGGCCCAGGGTTAGGGCAGGCAGAATGGTAGGCAGGCCCAGGGTTAGGGCAGGCAGAATGGTAGGCAGGCCCAGGGTTAAGGTACAGAATGGTAGGCAGGCCCAGGGTTAGGGCAGGCAGAATGGTAGGCAGGCCCAGGGTTAGGGCAGGCAGAATGGTAGGCAGGCCCAGGGTTAGGGCAGGCAGAATGGTCAAAACCGGGAAAAACTAGAAAACAGGAACTAGAACAGACAGGAGCAAGTGTAAAAATGCTGGTAGGAATTTTGAATTACATATCAACAGTAGAAAATAGGAGAATATCTTCTATCTAATGATGCCAACTTTAGTTCTCAACTCCTAATATTGAGAAAATTACACTTATTGGAGCCAATTAAGAAAGTAAGCTTTCTTGACTTGTCTTGGACATACATTTCTCCCAACACAGGGCTAAACTTTGTATAACCAGCTAAACAGCAGCTATTAGTGAAAATGTGTTTGGAGTGACCTTTCTAGCTAATAGGCTATGATAGAGTTTACACTTCCTCTTCCCGTTACAATGTGGAGAGGTCAACATAATGAAAAACAGTCTATCAGATCTATTCATTTTAAAATACTGATTACTTCTCCTTGCCATTGTCATTCACCTGATGATAAGACAGGACATGCAATTTATTTGGGGGGCTAATGTATGATGGGGGTCCCTGTGTGGCCAGTTTACCTGGGAGGGGTTCCCTGTGTGGCCGGTTTGCCTGGGAGGGGTTCCCTGGGTGGCCGGTTTACCTGGGAGGGGGTCCTTGTGTGGCCGGTTTACCTGGGAGGGGGTTCTGTGTGGCCGGTTTACCTGGGAGGGGGTCCCTGGGTGGCCGGTTTGCCTGGGAGGGGTCCCTGGGTGGCCAGTTTGCCTGGGAGGGGTCCCTGGGTGGCCAGTTTGCCTGGGTGGCCGGTTTGCCTGGGAGGGGGTCCCTGGGCATGAAAAGGTTGAAGACCCCTGACATATTATAATAATATATGCCATTTAGTAGACACTTTTATCCAAAGTGACTTGCAGACATAAAAAACGTTTTCTCATTTGGGTGGTCCCGGATATCAAACCCACCATGCTTACGTTGCATTCACCATCCTCTACCAACTGAGCTAGAGGGCCACATCTCTCCACCTCTGTCTCTCTCCTAGTCCAGGCATCTGATGCGTGTCCAGAGAGGCTGCTGGGTAACGAGCGGAGAAGGACGTGTCCAAAACCCTGTACACAGGACAAGGACTGTGGCAACAAGCGCCAGTGTCTGTGTGACGGCCAGTGTGGCCTCAGCTGTGTGGCTCCAGGTATGTGCGTGTGTTCTGGTTTGTCTGTTGGACCTCAGCTGTGTGGCTCCAGGTATGTGTGTGTGTTCTGGTTTGTCAGTTGAGCCTTAGCTGCGAGGGATAATTATTTTAATCATTGCACATATTCATGTGTGTTCCAAATGAGGAAATGAGGGCACTCCACATGGCTTTACATCATCACCAGTGATGCCCCATCTGGAAGTGCCTTTTCAGTTCATCTGCCCAGAAACACACTAAGCCCATTCTAAACTGTTCTTGATTATCTGATCTTTCCTCGTTAACCTCTCCACTCCTCCATCTCTTCCTCTCTTTCTTCCCCAGGTCGTACTTGTCCCTGGCCCCTGCCCTCAGGGAACAGCTTTGTTGCTTCCCTCCTCTCTCCCACTCCCTCTTTCTCTGCCCTCCTCGAGGTGCGTTGTGACACAGGCTACATGTTGCCCAATGGCTTGGATGCAGCCATCCCTCGTTGCCAAGGCGACCGACAATGGAGCAGTGATGATCCCGACTGCACAGGTGGGTACAAGAACAGAGCAGAGAGGCAGAATGTTCTGGATGCAATTTAGATAACATTATCTCTGCTCATTAGAAGGACCCTGGAAATAGGGAAGGGGAAGGGAAGGGGGTACCTAGTTAGTTACATAACTGAATGAATTCAACTGAAATGTATCTTCCTCATTTAACCCAACCCCTCTGAATCAGAGAGGTGCGGGGGACTCCCTTACTTGACGTCCATGTCATTGGCACCCGGGGAGCAGGTGTTGTTGGGGGATTATCTGCCTTGCTCAAGGGAGTTACTGGCTCAACACTCTTAACCGCTAGGCTACCTGCTGCACCCAAAGAATGGAATGGAAAGCACATACTGCACAGTGAATGGAATAAAACATCATTCACTCCCTCTGGTCTATTCAGTCCATTTCTATGTGTTACATCATATTCTATTCTATTTATCTTTTTTTCCCAGAAGTAGTTTTTCAAAAAGGGTTATTTTCTCCAGGGTTCTTCAGCTGCCCCCATAGGAGAACCCTTTTAGGTTCTAGGTCTCTCTCTCTCTCGCTCTCTCTCTGTGTGTGTGTGTGCTTGTGTGTGTGATGGTGTTATTTTGTTGGCAGTTTGTCTGTTTGCATAGACTGAGACATTGTGTAACCAGGGCCCATTCTCTAAATTGCCTTAGCAACGGGACTATCAGCTGTTGATACTAGGACTGCAGTCCAGAGAGAGGCAGGGCTTGATTAGTTCACAGTGTCTGTGCCAGATAGGGTGAAAGAGCATGTTCTAGTCTTCATCTCCTCCTGGCTGGGTTCTTTTAACCTTTATTTAACTGTTGTGTGTTTCAGTGTGTGAGTCAAGTGTGTATTTTAAGAGTGTGAAGGTCTGCATGCATTTGTGTCCTCTGTGCACTTTTGTGTGTGTGTGTGTACTTATAGTGTTATATGTTTGTGTTTGTGTGTGTGGGTACTTATAGTGTGATATGTTTGTGTATGTGTGTTTGTGTGTGTGTGCATGTGTGTGTGTGTGTATATGTCCCAGTCTCACAGAGCTCCTTCACAGAGACAGGCAGTAGGTTGGCTGGGTGTCTTCCTGTGTGTATTCGAGCTGTGCTACATCGTGCTTATTGAGAGGCAGTGGGCGGTAGATCACTGTCAGAGTGTCAAATAGCTGTGTGTATGTGTGTGAGTTTAAGAAAGAGAGAGAGACAGAGAGTGGGGGGAGAGAGAGAGAGAGAGAGAGAGAGAGAGAGACAGGGTGAGGAGAGAGAGGGGAGAGAGAGAGAGAGAGAGAGAGAGAGAGAGAGAGAGA
This sequence comes from Oncorhynchus tshawytscha, assembly GCF_018296145.1. Taxonomy (NCBI): domain Eukaryota; kingdom Metazoa; phylum Chordata; class Actinopteri; order Salmoniformes; family Salmonidae; genus Oncorhynchus; species Oncorhynchus tshawytscha. The sequence goes on from NC_056431.1 coordinate 5,161,683, forward strand.
GAGGAGGGGAGAGAGAGAGAGAGAGAGAGAGAGAGAGAGAGAGAGAAAGGGTGAGGAGAGAGAGAAAGGGTGAGGAGAGAGAGAGAGAGAGAGAGAGAGAGGGGGCGAGAGAGAGGGGGAGAGAGAGAGAGAGAGAGAGGGAGAAGAGAGAGAGAGAGGGGGGGTGAGAGAGGGGAGAGAGAGAGAGAGAGAGAGCGAGAGAGGAGGGAAGAGAGGGGGGCGAGAGAAAGGAAGAGATTTTGTGTATATATTGAATGTGTGTGGGA